>NC_139513.1:55537829-55717829 GCF_947247035.1 Vipera ursinii
GTCCAATCTATCATACAAGCAGGGTTTTTTTTTGTAAAAGAAAAAGGTGCCGGAACTCACACATGTCATACAACCCACCTTGCCTACCCTACAAGGTTCCATCCAAAAAAGGTTCGGGAACTCCATTCTGAGCGTTCTATGACAAAAAAAGCCCTGCATACAAGACTGTTGTAAAGTTTTCTGCTACCCTCGGTTTGCTCCTTTTAGAATAAAAATATGATTCTGGGCTAGTAATCTTTTTTCAGTGAATCCTTCTCCCCTAGTTGAGCAGTCTATGGCAATGGTACCAAATCTAGAGTTGGCTGATGTTTTTGCACTACAGGTCCCAACGGTCAACCTGCTGCTTAGGGTGATGGGAATTAAAGTCCAACAACCGGGGGAGGAGCGAATCAAGGTTCTATGATTAAGTTTCTTTGAACTGTCAAAAGCTGATTTAAGGCAGTGAGTCATCAAAGAACAGGAGGAAGAGAACAGTCACCCCGTTCATGGAAAGCCACTGAGCACGGCCAACAACGTGTCAGTGGCTGCTGCCCAAGTCCCAGAAACAGGAGAACCTTCCTGGAGAGGGCTTCCAGATGACAAGACGCATAGAAAGGAAAGCTGATTTCTGAATGATTAGACAAGTGGAAACAAGAGTTAGAAGCAGCGCAGGGCAGAAGAAGAAGAAGAAGAAGAAGAAATATAGGACTTAGTTAGAACTTGTCCAGGCGGCACCTGGTTAGCCGTTTTCCTTTTAGCACCAGGGAGCAAAACCCCCAAGGTGTCTCTGAGCATGTGCAAAGTAAGGCTTCCTCCCCACTGAACGTAACTCCACGCGCGTACAGTGCAGGATTTTAAGGCCACGGCGCAGGTGTTACTCAGAAGTCAGTCCCCTCGAAGTTTACCGGCCGAGACGCCCTCTATAGCTATTTTTTTAAATTTTATTTTAATCCCATTTATATCCCGCCCTTCTCCGAAGACTCAGGGCGGCTTACAAGCTTAGCAGTAGCCTTCATTCTATGTATATGCCTGCTTATTAGGGCTTTCACACACACCCCCAAGCGGCATTATTACAAAGTCAGCTTAATTGCCCCCAGCAATCTGGGTCCTCATTTTACCTACCTCGGAAGGATGGAAGGCTGAGTCAACCTTGAGCCTGGTGGGACGCGAACCTGCACTAATTGCAGGCAGCTGGTGTTACTTAAGGAGGCATTAGCCCACTGCTCCACCAAGGCTTTGTAGCCAAGGGGTTTGGGCTACAATCCCAGCGAATTCCGCGCTCCTGACTTTTGAGTAACGACGGGGAGGGAAAGGCGGCGGGGATGGGGGGGGTTCAGCTACGGCGTGGCTCCCCTCCCCTAGCGCGCCTTCCTTCGGATGTCCGTGTGTGTGTGTGTGTGTGTGTGTGTGTGTGTGTGTGTGTTGTTGTGTTGTGTGTGTGTGTGTGTGTGTGCGCGCGCGCAGACCTGACCCCCCCTCCCGGGCTCCGCACCGCATCTCTCGAAGCCGAAGGAGGCGGGCGGCGGCGCTGCCTCCCCTGCCGGGAGCGCCCTTCTTTCGCCGCTGGCCGGAGACCTGCCCGCTCCTGGAAAGGAGGGGAGTTTTACCTGCCGCTGCCCGCGCGCATAGCCCGCCGAAGACCTCGGACCTCTCTCCGCCTGCCTCTCTTCCCCTCAGCCGGAGCTCCCCGGAGCGTCTCCCGCGCTGCTCATCGGGGAAAATAAGCGAGAAACAGCCGGCTGCCTTCCGAAAAGCAGCAGAGAAAAAACAAAACAAAAAAGCAACCACGAGAAAGTCCCGCGACGCCGTTGCCAAAGGATGGGAAGAGGGGAGGGGGCGTTGTCTGTGGACGCGGTTCGCCCCTCCTCCGTGGCTGCGCCCTGCTGCCGCTCCGGCTCTGCCCACCCGTCCCCCCTTTTCTTTCTCCCCCCCTCCCCACGGAGTCCAAGCGCGCCTCGCTTCTTTGCAGAAAATGGGAGGCGGGGAGGGAGTGTCGGTGGGCTGCCCCTCCAGCTCAGCCCCGGCAGCGGGCGTCGGGCGATGGCCGCCTCAGGTACTTTCCTGCCTGAAGGGATGGGAATAGCGTGGAGGAGCCCTTGCCTAGTTCTGCGAGGGACGGATAGTCCTCGACTTAGCGACAGTCCGTTTAGTGACTGCTGGAAGTTAACGACGGCACTGACAAAAGGGACTTATGACCGTTTCTCACACTTAACGACCGTTGCAGTGTCACATGATTGACATTTGGATGCTTGATCCGTGGTTCATAACAGTTGCAGGGTGGTCCGAGGGCTACCTGACAACCTTTTTCCCACCTTCTTAAGATTCACTTAACCGTGTTACTAATTGTAACAACTGTTGAGATTCACTTAACAAACTTGGCAAGAAAAGTCGTAAAATGGGGCAAAACTTACTTAACAAGTTTCTCACTTGGCAACATAAATTTTTGGGCTCGGTTGTGGTCGTAAGTCGAGGACTACCTGCCTTAGTGTTGTTTAGGGAGGGTTTTTTCCTTCCCTATTCCTTATAGGACAGCCCTTTAAAAAAAGGGGGGGGCTACCTATTCTGTGAAAGTTGGACCATAAAAAAGGCTGAGCGCCAAAGACCGCCCTGAGTCCTTCGGGAATAGGGTGGTATAAAAATTTAATTAATTAAATAAATAAAGAAAGAAAGAATTGAGGCCTTTGAACTATGGTGCTGGAGAAGACTCCTGCGAGTCCCTTGGACTGCAGGGCGATCAAACCGGTCAGTCCTAGAGGAGATCAACACTGACTGCTCTTTAGAAGGCCAGATCCTGAAGTTGAAACTCAAATACTTTGGCCACCTAATGAGAAGGAAGGACTCACTGGAGAAGAGCCTAATGCTGGGAAAGGTTAAGGGCAAGAGACGAAGGGGACGACAGAGAATGAGGTGGCTGGATGGAGTCACTGAAGCAGTAGGTGTGAGCTTAATGGACTCCAGAAGATGGTAGAGGACAGGAAGGCCTGGAGGAACATTGTCCATAGGGTCGTGATGGGTCAGACACAACTTCGCAGCTAACAACGACACCTATTCTGTGTACCAAGCTCCGTCAGTACACTCTTATGTTTTCACGGCAATCCCTTAAAAATAGTGCCATCAGCATTGCAAAGTAAATTTGTACCTTGAACTTGACCTTTTATATAAGTGGGCATGGATTCCCTACTAGACCATTCATTCTGTGCAAAAATTGCAAGTGTTGTCTGTTGCTTTGAATGGGAAGTTGGTGGATGGGACAACCAACCTGGACAAAATTATATTCAGAATTCATTTGGAACCTAAAGGAAAAAAATGTTAATGTTTTTGCAGCATTTTAATTCAATCCTAGAATTAAAAAGAACAGCTAATACAAACCAAAAAAATAAAAGAAAAAAAAGTGCAGAAAAACAAAAGAACAGAAGAAAACCCCTTTGTCAAAGCTGTAAACAATTTTAGTAATTACTGCCTTGTAAAACAACAAATCCTCTTTTTCCCCCATACCTTATCCCTTATCTATAAACAAAACTTTAAAATATTCTCCTTATCCTGGTTAACAAAAATCCATTAAGGGTTACCAGAGACAGCAGCCTATCTATTTTAACCTTGATCAAATAAACTAATGTTGTATTCCTTCTCTTTATTTTTAACAGTCTTGGTATTTAATCCCATCAAATAAGGTCCTAGAACTTGATTTGTTTTCCTTTTTTTATTTATTCACATAAAAACTTTCAAAGCCTTTTTTTGTAAAGGCAACATAAGGAAGTTATCCAAGTCACTGTCTGGTTTGTTATTTGTGTAGGATCTACTGAGGGCTCAGTTTCTCTACTGAATGCTCTCTAGTTGGCATCTCTTCCCCTCATCTTCCAAGGCCAGCCACACATTCCATTACACCCTATAGCAGACATGTCAAACACAAGGCCCGGGGGCCAGATCTGGCCCATGAAGTGGTTTCATGTGGCCCGTGAAGCCATCCTGGAAACAGTGAGGGAATGGCCCCCGCTGCCTTGGCCCTGGCCCAGAGACCCTCCTTCTGCCAGAGACCCTCAGATCTGTCCCACTCCTGCCTAGGCCCCCATAGGCACCCTTGATGGGAACGATGTAGAGCTGGCCACGCCCACCCAGTAGGCCACACCCACCCTGGCCACACCCACCCGGCCCCCTGAGGCAACCGCAATGCTGATGCGGCCCTCAATGAAATTGAGTTCGACACCCCTGCCCTATAGGGTACATTGTGACTGTGAGCTTAAATGGAATCTCTCGACTCCCAGCTGCTTAGCAAACCAGCCAGCCAAAACCACCCCCGTACCTGCAATCTACTTATAAGGAGCAGCTGCCTGGAGTACAAACTGCATGTCTGATCTTACAATCTCTCCTTTCTCCAAAGAGATTTTGGCAACCAGAATCCTCCCTCCGGCTGCCAATCATTGCCATAATGTTGTCCCTACTCTTTCAAGGGCGTCTGTCTTAACTGTGTTCTTATGAGAAGTCTCTGACACTACAAAATTTTTCATAAACCGCACACAAGAAACTTGGTGTGAAATGATTTGTCTCCCATTTTGATCCCTGAAACTTTGCCCACTTTTTCTCGGAGACTAGTTCAAACTAAATAACAAATTGAATAATTATAGATTTAAGGTACACAATTAAATTTCAAAAATACATCAATACAAGAATCCTGACAAGGAGCCTCAGAAAACAATTGAAGTATGGCTAGGAACACTGAAACTAAACACTCGCCAAAGAACAGAAAAAAAAGAATCCTCGCAAAGAGCTTGGATAAAAAACAGCAAGGTCTTACTTAAAAGCAGGAATTCCACAGGCTTTTTAGTGCAAAATTCTGAGAATTAGGGCACTTCTCTTATCCCAGTCCTTTCAAAGCAGTGGTGGAGTTTTTCAAGGCATCACTGAGCAGAAATTGGTTTTCTAAGATTTTTTTTCTTGATTGAACATCTTAGAGCAGGGGTGTCAAACTCAATTTCACTGAGGGCTGCATCAACATTGCGGTAGCCCTTAGGGGGCCGGGTGGGTATGGCCTGGGTGGGCGTGGCCTACTGGGTGGGCGTGGCTAGAGTGCGTATGGCCTACTGGGTGGGCGTGGCCAGCTCCACATCGTTCGCATCAAGGGTGCCTATGGGGGCCTGGGCAGGAGTGGGACAGATCTGAGGGTCTCTGGCAGGAGGAGGGTCTCTGGGCCAGGGCCAAGGCAGTGCGGGCCGTTCCCTCACTGTTTCCAGGATGGCTTCACGGGCCACATGAAACCATTTCGCAGGCCGGATCCGGCCCCCGGGCCTTGTGTTTGACATGTCTGTCTTAGAGAACCCTCAACATAAAAAAGGTAAAGACATTGTGGGACTGAATTTGTCTCTTTCTAGTGCCTACAAGGATACCTGCATGCAATTTTCTTGGCAACAGTTTTGGACTAATCTAGTCCACAGGCCAGTGTTCCTGTTATTCCCTATCCAAGCACTAACCAAGGCTATCTCTGCCTAGTTTTCAAGCTCCTTAGAATCCTCCACCTTTATTTATTTTAAAGCTTGGGTGCCCATCCTTCTGGTTTGCATGGGCTGCATTACGTGAAGAGGAATTGTCTTGGGCTGCTTATGTGATATAATTAATGTATATAAATGACAGAATAATGTTTAAAAAATTATAATTTTATGGGGCCACATTACTAGCTGTCCAGGGCCATGTGCAGCCCATGGCCCATGGGTTGGAAACAACTGTTTTAAAGGAATTGATTTTTTCCTAAAAGAATAATGCACATTCTCCTATTTATGAACTTCAATTCTACTGAAATTCATCTGAACACCTAAAAACTGGTTCCAGATTTCCTGGAAATATGTGTTAAGTAGAAAAAAAATGTTTAAATAAGCAATATCAACAAAGTTTACACTACATCATCTGAAATAATTACTGTCTCTTTCATAATCACTATTGTGCTTTGGGGAAAATATCACCTTTACTTATAATCATGGCCAATTAAAGATGTGCACAAAAATTACCTTGAATTCAGAAGACAGCCCAATTTTACTCAGAGGCCACCCAATTCAATCTGGGGACATAGCCATTAGCCAAGGTGAAATCTGTCAATCGGAAGTTTCATATATCCCATTGCATCAAAGGAAAACTATAACATACAGTAGCTATAACTTGATTATTTTTTTAGATTGGACAGACTTTGCAAATATAGTAGAACTTAAGGGATGAATCTGCTTACATTTCAGAAAATAGGCTTTGGTGCTAGGTTCCTTTTGATTTATGTAAAAAAAATCTCTATATTGTTCCTTTTTGACAGAAATAGATTATACTTGCTGTTTTCATTGTTCTGTGCTGATAATTGATAGTATATAGATAGATATATATAGGGCAGGGGTGTCAAACTCGCAACGTCACGTCGCATGTCGTGACATATCGCGGCTTTTTTGCCATTGCAGGCAATGGTGTGGGCACAGTTTCGCTATGATGCATTCAGCCCGTGGGCTGGCAGTTTGACACCCCTACTATAGGGGGATTTTATGGACAAGAGACCTTTTTGATGTTAAGTTTAACTTTTCTATCATTTCAGTGACCAATTTCTATAAAATAAGCATAGAGATTCATCTTGGTAAGACTCTCACCAGATCAGTAGGAGTTTTCCAGTTGAAGATTGGTAAGGTCTTTATGGTAAAGACCATTAAAGCCTGCTTTGACATTAGCAGAAAATAGAGCTACTGTATCTATTAAAAACACTTGAAGAATCAGTTTGGGGACAGACCTTCCTGGAGAAAATCTCTCCATACCAAAAAAGTTAACTCTTCATTTCTGTGCATGTATTCCAGATGCAGTGGTTGAAGTGAGAACTCTGAACAACTTGCTTCCTGCATATGTGTGCACGCACATACACCTCTGTGTGACTGGTGACCACACATGTATATGTAGTATTTTTATATCATGCTAAAGGCATAGCTTGTTTTATTCATTTACATAAAAATAAGAGGAAGTCTTACTGACAAACTTTATAAACTAAAGTAGCTTTAACCACTTCCTAATCAATTTCCCACCTTTTCAGCTGCTTTTGTGTAGGTCTCCAGAACTGATTAAAAAGTTTGATCACCAGCTGTTTTTGCTGCCTGGTTGCAATCCCCTCAGGTGACCCACAAGTTGGGGACCCCTGCTACAGTATACTTGTTGGAGCCTGTGATGGTGATATTGGTGTAGATGTGAAGGGTTGTTCTTACCTTTGTCTTTAAGGTGCCAGGGTTAACAAAGCACTAGATGGCAGCAGAATTATATATAACTCTTTACTGCCTCTAGTGGTCATGTAGATATTGCAGTACAGCTCTGATCAACTCTTTTGTGGGATCCTTGGTGTTCTCTGAGCTTGGTGATTCTCTTGCAGATGTTTCGTTCCAAAATAGGTAATATCCTCAGTGCACTAGTTGGTACTAAAATGTCTCCAAGCATCCAAAGGGAGCATCAAGGACCCTGAGCTACAAATATTCTCATGTAATGGCGCATTGCTTTTACTGCCACAGCTAACAAACAAAAGTACCTGTTAAAATGGTTTTAGAGCTGTTGCTTGCTAGTCAAGTAAATTTTAGTTGCATTATTCAAAAATCAGTCATATAAACTTAGTCATGCAATTTTATGGCAAACCTGGTTGCCTTGGAACCTAGCAAACTATTGCTTGTGATCCAAATGCAACAACATTCCAGATCTGATCAGCTGTCATGGGCTCTTATTCAGCACAGTTGGTCACAGTGTCAAATTGTAGCTACCAAAGGACAAACATTCATCCCAGAAAATGGAGGGAGCATTTTAACTGGTGAAAGATATGAATACCTACCAATTCTGAGGCATACATAAGAAAGCCTGACCTTTTGCAACCAATAGAGGGTGTAAGGGTCTGTTACCTGTAGCCAGAACATTATTCTTCTTCATATTACTTAACATTTACCTATTTTCTAAGAGAATCTTAATATTGTTAGTTTTCAAGAGAGGTCTCTATTTCTATTGAAGCATTGCTTTTACAGTATTTTATTTTGTTGTTGTTACATAATTGTAACTTATATATTACCATATAAGTAAAGGTTCCCCCGCACATGCGTGCTAGTCGTTTCCGGCTCTAGGGCCCGGTGCTCATCTCCGTTTCAAAGCCGAAGAGCCAGCGCTCATCTGAGGACATCTCCGTGGTCATGTGGCCGGCATGACTAGACACCAAAGGCGCACGGAACGCTGTTACCTTCCCACCGTAGTGGTCCCTATTTTTCTACTTGCATTTTTACATGCTTTCGAACCGCTAGATTGGCAGAAGCTGGGACGAGTAACAGGCGCTCACTCTGCTACGTGGCACTCGGGATTCGACCCGCCAAACTGCCAATCTTCTGATCGACAAGCTCAGCGTCCTAACCCACTGAGCCACTGCGTCCCAATATTACCATATACTGCCAGCTATTTCACCTCCAGTTGTATGAATTGTACACTGTTTGTGTTATTGTTTGGGAAAATCTATTGTAATGATGAAAATGATCTTATTTCAGCAGGTAATATTTTCAGTTCAGCTTTTTGTCCCACAGTAAGTGTTCCTGGTGAATTATTATGAAGTAAGTGGTTATTATATGTACAATAAGCAACAAGAATGTATCTTTCTTAGTGGCATCTGTAACAGGCTACAATGATGTTCAGATTTTGACATGTGATATCATGATATCATCACACAATTCACAGATTTAAATGTGGCATGATGCCTGATGAAACTCATGACATGTGTTATCATTTGTTACTGCAGATATCCAGTGTCCCTCTCCATCTCCTATGTATCCTACTACAACTGCTAAGCTTGGGTTATTTTATTATACTACTTTTATTCTGTACTTAATTTTTGTATCTCAGATGCTTTCCTGGGTTAGTATATACTTGAGCGCTAATAAAATAGCAGAGGAGAAAACATGGCACATGAGATGTTGCTTCAAATTCCATCAGCCTTGACCTTGATCATGCTAGTAAAAGTTAATTTGTGGGGCCCTAGATAATATGGGCATCCTCAGCTCAAGCCCTGGAACAAGATGGAACAGTGGAAATAAGGGAGACATTTTCATTAAACATATGGAAGCAATTCCAAAGTTTGTTGAAGAATTTTAACTTTTTTTATTTTTTCCAAATTAACCACCAGACAAAAGACAAACAAGAAAAAGCCATAAGGATTCTTCAGTTTGATTGCTTGTTCACCAGCCTGGCATGAAAGAAAAGAAATATGTACAAAGGGGAAAACTTATTTTCCCACTTTTTTAATATAGGAAAAGCAGCAGTAAAACAACCCAGAAGCTTGATTATAAAAGTATAACTTGTGCAAAACCATTTTTTTCTCAGGCAATAATAAAACTAGGGAATATGTAACAAAATATAAAGCTAAAGACAAATTCTAGAAAACAGTGTTATAGGGTCACTGTTCATTAAGCTATAGCATAAATTGCTTAGCTATAATTAATTGAAGAAATCATGACTGTTTTCATTTACAACATAGTGGGTCAGAATCATGGTTTCTAGACTAAAGTGCCTGGAATCATAGGACTTCATTAACTACTATGAAGACAAAATACCAAAGGTATGCTGTGATGCTCTTAGACTTTGCTTGTTTAATTATAGTCACTAACATCCTTGAAATGAATTCCCTTCAATTTGATATCCAGAATGGTGGATCATTATCATATTTTTCTTAGCTAAACACATAAGTAATACCTTTGTGTTCTGCCAGGAAGTATAAATTAAAAAAAATGAGTATTATACAAAGAACATGTGTGCTTAAAAATAATGCGTTTAACAATTATATTTGCATATGAGTAGAACAATTTTGATGCAAGAAATGCACTTTAATTGTATTTATAGATTCTATTTTTTATTTGTTTTATCATAAAAGGTAAAATACAAAACAGAAAAACAAGCAAACAAAATGAAACAAAACAAAAGCATATTTTCAGCACTAACAACAACAAAAAAGAAAAAAATGGCATACAAAAAAAGAGAAAAAGGTCATCCAAATACCCAATAAATTTAACATTTAACATATAGAATCCACCCCAGCTGGGCACAGAAAAAAATGTGTGTATATGTATATTTGTGTTGGCAATCCAAATTTAATACACACACACACACACACACACACATATTGAAAAAGCAGCTTAGCAGGTTAAACTAAACATTACATCAGGGGTCCCCTGGGCCATGTCCCACTACCAGGCCATGCCCATTTGAAATTGGGGCCCCATAGAGATGGGCAAGCAGAACCTCCCCCGGCTCCGGGCTGGGATGCCCAGCTGGAAAAGTTGGGGACCGCTGCCTTATCCCAATCTTCAAATCCCTCTTTTAACCATCTGTTGTTGTATTTAGCCTGTATAAAGTCCACAAATGGTTTCCAGTCTCTTATAAAACTCTTTAGTCCATTATCTCTAATCCAAGCAGTTAATTTCATCATCTCTGCTTAGTCAATTTCAAAATCCGTTCTTCAAAAGTCGGCATCCCTTTTTCTTTCCAGTGTTTCCAGTGTTTGGCAAGTACAATCCTCATGGCTATCGCCACGTGAAGGAATTTTACTCCTGCCTTCTCAATCTATCTTTCCATTCCTGCTATTGTATGTCCTTTTCACCTCAATGATTGTATCAATTCATTCCACTTAAATTCTAAAAAAAACTGTATTATTCAGCCAAATTTCTGGTGGAACCTGATCCAAAGACATCCTACCGTTCACTCCAGGAATCTTGAAATGGGGAATCCATGATTGTAAGATATGCTCACTAGCATAATGCAATTGCTAGAACAGTTTTATTTTTAAATCGGAACTCTTACTTTACCATTTACCACCCATTTCTTCATTCCTGATCATTCTTGGCAACCTTTAACCAAAATATTCTTTATTTGTATGTGGGTTAATTCCTTTACCTTGTCCTTGCTATTAAAAAATTATCTTATTTTTGACTATGAGAGGTTTTGGGATGGGATGAATTAAATTGTCAGTTTTTTTATTTTATTTTAATTCCATTTATATCCCGCCCTTCTCCGAAGACTCAGGGCGGCTTACAAGCTTAGCAGTAGCCTTCATTCTATGTATATGCCTTCTTATTAGGGCTTTCATACACCCCCAAGCGGCATTATTACAAAGTCAGCTTATTGCCCCCAACAATCTGGGTCTTCATTTTACCTACCTCGGAAGGATGGAAGGCTGAGTCAACCTTGAGCCTGGTGGGATGCGAACCTGCACTAATTGCAGGCAGCTGGTGTTACTTAAGGAGGCATTAACCCACTGCTCCACCAAGGCTCTTTTTAAAGAGTTAAATGGGATTCAGATATATTTTTCTCATAAGATCAGAACAATGTGGAATGTTTTTTCGTCAGCATCTAGTATTACCAAACTCTAATATGTCTTTAATTTCCTTTTCTCCAGCAGTATGCTTAAAGAACACAGAATAGCACATCCCTATTTAGATCAGTATCTAGTCTATTGTAGGCATGAATCCTAGCTGCTTGCATAAATATAGTGGCTAGTTTCATATATGATATATAATTTGATTTGGTTTTGGCTTAATGCAGTGCATGTATCCAGCTCTTGGGTTTGCAGGATGTCTGAACCCAACCAGCTGTGGATTATTCAAAGCATGGTAAATTAAACCTTGACAGCATCATATGTAAACCTAGCAATAAGTTTGAAGATAGAAGCAAATATAAAGGTAAGTTCTTATTACAAATTCCAGCAAATACTGCTTTCTAAGCATCTTACACTTTGGTCCTAGGCCTGAAGCCATATCCAACTCTCTTAGCAAATTCATCAGTCTCTTGTTTAATGAAGTTGTTTTGTTTAATTGGTACAAGCTTCTCAAATGCCTTCCTTCATTAATTATTTTTCTAACATGAAAACCATTTCAGTTGGATGACCTATCAAATGATGATGAGAGGACTGTGTTCATTACAGAACTGAAAGTAAGATTGATTAACAGTGTAGGAATAGTGATTTTTAAATCCTCTGAAGCATGATCCCAATCTTGGGGGGAAAAAATTAATCTGAGCAGCATAAGTTCCTTGCAAGAGGTAGCACGTTTTAAGCAAGCAATCCAAGCAGGACACTTTATATGTTGTTTACAAGTGCAGAATTCTTTGGAGCTTGAGATGGTTGGTATTTTGGAGAATATTTAGAATATATCAGAGATCTAACATGAGCAGCACTATTCAGTGTTTAGCTCTTGTTAATTGCAAGCCACAATTTTTTTTGCTAGAACCAGCACCTCTATATGTCTTCAGACATTAATCTGTGTTTTCAAAAAGGGACTCAAGAACTTACACTTCACAGATATGCTACATTCACTGCTTGGTAGTGTAGCTGGAAAGAATTCAAGATAAAAGATTATTAGCATCAAAAAAGGCACTATCAAATTTGCTTTCTAGATTGTACTGTAATTGGGAAATAAATCACTCTGTTTTTCACTGTAACAGATGAAAAGGAGATAGAAATGTATTTATTTTTGTATTTAGAAATATGGAAATTTTTCTATCAAATCCTTTAAATAATTTTCTTTCTATATATATAATTAAAACAAAAACTTTAATAACTGTTTTATGCCAACATACTCTTATTATATATTTATTGTTACTGGAATCTTACAAGAAAAGAATTTTATAAAGCAGAAGCTTTTATCAATCCACCTGGAAATAAATAAGGTCAACAATACCTTGCAATTTCTTTTTCCAGTACTTAATTTATCTTGCTTCCACTGCTGAATATACTTTTAGGAACAATGTGATTTGGTTCACTCACTGGGCAGGTTTTGCAATCTTTCTAATGCTATTTTGCCTATTCTCTGCAAAATAAATTTAAATCAAACCGTTTTAATCTATTCTAACCCTTCCTGATTTTCTGCAAGATCAACAATGTTTTCCAAGGCTTCTCATGCAGCAGCCGTAAGTCCAAGAAGACACCCAAATTATGAACCAGTTATGAACTCTTCCAGCCAAAGATAGCACTTGAATTGAAATTAAGCAGGTCAGTCACCAACAAACAAGAACTCCGTCTTCCAGAAATTTATTTTGAATTGTTTTAACACATCGTAGCCTTTATAACCTTCATGCACTTGGCCATCATTTTGATAGCATTGCTACTTCACATTGGGTGAAGTATATCACTAATGTGTAGTTGATGCCTCACCTGAAATTAATGAATGAACTTTCCTAGACCTTTCTGCACTTGCAAAAAGAGTATCTTCTATGGGGAGAATAAGTCACTCACAAGCCCCCCCTTCCTCATTCTTATTTATTGAAAACTCAAGGACATAAAAATGGGATAAGTATATACCATTTTATATATTTTTAACATTTTAATTAAGCTTTCCCAAGCTGATGTTTCCTAGGACTTTTAATAATGCATCTTGAGGATTTTCAATTTGCAGGACTATTAGCTAGTAATTTTGAAAGTTGTAGTCCGAAAATGTGGGAACCACCAGGCCGAGGAAGGCTACTTCTTTAGATACTTCTAGTGTCCATACTAATAGACTGAAGCACAATTTTAACATATTCTAATATGTTCCTCCCTATCAGCAGATCTGAGAACTTATCACTGAAACATCAACATGTATAGCAATGCAAGAAAGTTCTGGGATATAGAATTACAGAGCGAGGAAGTCTTAACTGCTGAACATGAATAGGAGGCCATCATTCAGGAAGCATGAATAGAATATCAGTATCAGGGAAGCTGATTGGATAGCTATAACTCTGAACAGAAATACATGATTTGCAGGTCCCACAGTATTGTGAGATCTTTAGCCAAAACTTCAATTATATTTGATAGCCTTCCTGGAGGTAATTCCTTTCAGATGTGCTCAAAGAGGACAATTGTATTTGGGATGCAAAACTCCAGGGGACCAATAAATAGAGAAAACTCTTTTTGCTTCCAATTACTTGCCATCCAGAGTTTTGCACCCCAAATATTATTAGCCTACTGAACTACAGTTCCTCTTGCTTCCAGCAGTAAACAATCCACACATCTGGGGAAACCAATTTTGAAAAGGCAGATCAGGTGTTTAAGAGTATGATCTGTGAGCCAGAAAAAAACTTTGATTAAGTCCGAACTGCCAAAAAAGTAGCAGAAGATTTTGGCAAACTTATATTTTCTTAATTTAATATCTCCAGAGCACAATCTAATTGACTAGCAGAGGTTTACAGTGTTATGGAGATAATGTACTCTATATGAAACACTTGGAATAATCAACATCTTAAATAAAACAATATTTTTCTAATGTTAAGTACATAAAGCTATATCACCAAGCTGTTCTTTGTTTTAATCATAGTTTGTAAACCCACCACAACTACAGAGCTCACACCAAAGGCTAAGTAAAACGAAATAAGCCACATAGTATACAGACTTTACTTTTCATTACACATTTAAGTTAAAGGCTCTGATGATTGAGAATCCAAGTTTGCTCCAGATGTTTTGAACCACCACTCCCACAATTCCTGACCATTGGTCACAAGGCTGATGAAAGCTTTATTCCAAAACATTTGGAGGAAAACCACTTGTGGGGAAGTGATGAAGACAATAGAAATGCCATTTTGTCTGTAGGCCCCAATCACAGTTTTGGCCCCCCAGTATGTTGAGTCAGCATTGGCAGGCATTTGCTGAATGATTGACTTCTACCAAAGTCACTATGGACAACAGCGGATGTGTATGTGTGTGTGTGTGACAGAGAGAGAGAGAAAGAACATAAACTAGGAGGGAAAACTCTGATTTACAAAGTGGGCTTGCTGCTATTAGAGCTTAATTAAATATCTAGTAGCATCCTTCATGACAAAGATTATGGCTGTTCTAAGAAAAAAAGAGCCCAGAAATATCTTTTTAATTTTGTTTTAATATCCTGTGCTAAACACATAAGCACTTTTTAAATAGGATTACTTTATGACCAATTTTTCACAAAAAGGTCTTTAAGAAGCTCTTGCTTACTGTCCTGAGAGTTTATTTTCATATTGATGTCTTTTTTTCTTTTGCAAGAAATTTTGTAGTCAATGAGATATAAGTTGGAAGACACACATTCATTTCCCTATGAAAATGTCAGTTCCAAAGACCGGAACATCTGATTCTGAATATCACAATGAAGCAGGCTTATTCCTTCTTTACCTACCATTGGCTTTTTCCTGGTGCTGCATCCTTCTTCCCAAAATTGATAGTTGCAGCAGAAATATTTTCATTTCAGTCTAATGAGGAAGTAAGGTTCTTGGAAGAGGGTTCCAATGCTACAGTCAAAGGGGTGTGTGTGAGAGAATATGTTCATTACTCCTAATTCTCTGCTTTTGGTTTTCCTTCAGCAGAATGCCCCGTTCCCTGAAATTGAACTGGGGAAAAAAAACTCAGGATTTGGCAAAAACACTATGTTGTATGAATTTAAATAGTTCTGCTGGCATTTCATCAACCCCTACAGCTTTGTTGCTAATAATATTTTCTGGGTCCTACTTTACTTTCCAGAATGCCTGGCTCTCTCCTGTGATCAAAACTTTGTATGCATCATTGATTTGGGGATATTTTTTGTATAACTGTTCTGTGACATCTTTTCATTTTATTTCTCCAGTAGATCCTTGTGTATTTTGTCTTTTATCAATAACAATAACAGCAACTTTTATAAAATCTGCCAAGATCAGATTTTTAATAAATAAAATTGACTTCACAAAATATAGCAGGAAAAATTACACTATTACCATAATATAAAAAAATTCGTTGCTACCATTTTAGTCATATTAAATATTTTATGGGAACCTTATTACTTATGAATATGTTTCTTCCTTATATCACATAGGGCAGACATGTCAAACACAAGGCCCGGGGGCCAGATCTGGCCCGTGAAGTGGTTTCATGTGGCCTGTGAAGCCATCGTGGAAACAGTGAGGGAACGGCCCCCACTGCCTTGGCCCTCGCCCAGAGACCCTCCTTCTGCCAGAGACCCTCAGATCTGTCCCACTCCTGCCCAGGCCCCCATAGGCACCCTTGATGCGAACGATGTAGAGCTGGCCACGCCCACCCAATAGGCCATACGCACTCTAGCCATGCCCACCCAGTAGGCCACACCCACCCTGGCCACACCCACCCGGCCCCTTGAGGCAACCGCAATGCTGATGCGGCCCTCAATGAAATTGAGTTTGACACCCCTGACATAGAGAGATTGCAGTCTGTCATGGTTTTCAAGGCACCAGAATCATAGGGGAAAATACCACTGGATTCTTTGAGAATCTCTTTTGTGTGTGTGTGTTTTTTATCAGGCTTTGTATTAAAAGTTTCCCTTGCTTTAATTTTTAAAGGTCATAAAACTCTTTCCCATTTGATTGTTATCCACAGTTTCCTGCATTGCTTATTTATATATAATGCCCAGTCTGTTCTTCTCTGGAATTTAGAGTTTTGTTGGGTAAATTAGCAAACACCCATTTTGCCTCCTTTTGCTTTTTGCACTTGGGTATATTTTTGATTCATCTTTAATAATGCTATGCATTTCAATTCAGACTTATTCAGGCACTCTATTGATCAAATCTAACTCTTTAAAATATACTTTATCTTCACAGCGTATGTAATGCTGCTCAGATTATAACTTGCTAGTCTGACAATTTTATCTTCTTTCATTTAGACCATAATTCTGCAAAATCTGAGCCGCACTCAACATCAGGTCACATTTTTGTAGACTGAATAGAATTCACTATTTTGGCATGCAAATTATGCAGTCAACTTGAGTTTGGTCTTCAGTGATGTCCATATGTAGAGTTTTCTTTTAAGTTGTCGGAAGCTGGTATTTATTATAAGCATTGGTTTTTCTTGGTAGAACTCTGTGTCCTCTTTGTTTTGTACATCAAGGCCAAACCTTTGCATTATTCCAGATGCATCCTATTCTCCTACAATTAATAAAATGCCTTTTTTTTGATGTTGTGTCAACAAAGTGTCAAGTTCTTAAAGAGATGGGTGTACCAGACCATCTTATTTGTCTCTTGAGAAATCTATATGTGGGCCAAGAAGCAACAGTGAGAACTGGACATGGAACCACTGATCGGTTCAAAATTGGGAAAGGAGTCCGGCAAGGCTGTATACTGTCGCCTTGCCTATTTAACTTATATGCAGAGCACATCATGAGAAAGGCAGGGCTAGATGAATCAAAAGTTGGAATTAAGATTGTCAGAAGAAATATCAACAACCTAAGATATGCAGATGATACCATTCTAATGGCAGAAAGTGAAGAGGAACTGAAGAGCCTCTTGTTGCGAGTGAAGAAGGAGAGTGCAAAACTTGGGTTGAAACTTAACATTAAGAAAACCAAGATCATGGCATCCGGCCCCTGGCAAATAGATGGGGAAAAAATGGAGGTAGTAACAGATTTTATTTTCCTGGGCTCCAAGATCACTGCAGATGGGGACTGTAGCCAAGAAATTAAAAGACGCTTGCTCCTGGGGAGGAAAGCCATGGCAAATCTAGACAGCACACTAGGTGGCTGGATGGAGTCACTGAAGCAGTAGGCGTGAGCTTAAATGGACTCCAGAAGATGGTAGAGGACAGGAAGGCCTGGAGGAACGTTGTCCATAGGGTCGCGATGGGTCGGACACGACTTCGCAGCTAACAACAACAACAAAGTATTCTGAGTTCACCAAGAACAACTCAACTTCTGCTTTATGTGCAAATTTGGAGTAGATATGCATCATAAGCCAGTTGGCTTGCTGTGAGCTTGAATTAAAATAATTTGGGGAGTTGCATGTGACCAGTGACTTCATCGCCACTTTGAGAATGATGACAACTACTGTGTTTCCCCCAAAATAAGACCCAACTGGAAAATAAGCCCTAGCATGATTTTTCAGGACGCTTGTAATATAAGCCCCCCCCCCAAAATAAGCCCCAGTTAAGATCGCCAACCAGATGGATGCATTTAGTACCGTATTTCTCAGAATATAAGCTCTAACTGAGAAATAAGCTCTAATGCATCTTTTGGAGCAAAAATTAATATAAGACCCGGTCTTATTATCAGTGTTCGCTGATATGAAGTGACTCATTTCAATCATTTTCAGTTGACAGATTCCCAGAGTGTCAGTGGTAAGTTTTGATATTTCTAATATTGAGTTTGTGATTCTGATATTCCATATAACAACGGAATGCATATTTTTACAGTTTTGATCTTTCCTTTTGTCTCTAGATAGCTCAACAGACTTTTGGCTTTAATCCAACCATATCATAAGTACTTGTGTGCTACTTGTATTTGTTTTTTTGGCCTTTCTTTACTACCCACTGGATACCTTCTAACTTGAGGGGTGTTCATTGTCTAGTACAGGGGTAGGCAACCTTGGCTCTTTTATGACTCATGGACTTCAACTCCCAGAATTCCTGAGCCAGCCAAGCTGGCTCAGGAATTCTGGGAGTTGAAGTCCATAAGCCATAAAAGAGCCGAGGTTGCCTACCCCTGGTCTAGTACATGTAGTCCTCACCTATAAGAGTTCATTTAGTAACCATTCAAAGTTGCATAGCATTTCTGACCATTTTTTCATACTTACGACTGTTGTAGCATCTTATGGTCACATGATCAAAATTGGCAACTCATATTTATGACGATTGCAGTGTCCCAGGGTCATGTAGTCACCTTTTGCAACCTTCTGACAAACAAAGTCAATGGGGAAGCCAGATACACTTAACAACCATGTTATTAACTTAACAACTGTAGTGATTCACTTAATAACTGTGGCAAGAAAGGTTATAAAATTGGGCAAAACTCACTTAACAAATGTCTCTCTTACCAACAGAAATTTAGGGCTCACCTGTGATCATAAGTCAAGAACCACCTGTATTATGTTGCCATTTTTCTGGTTGTGAATTCCCTTAGCAGAATAATTGGAATGAGTTGCCATTCTTCCGCCAATGAATTCTATTTAGTCTGATTCCTCTGATTGTCAGTCATGGGTGATGCTTCTGGGAATCTGCTCACCTACAGCTATGTTCATAGCAAGACTCTTCATCACTACAGGGCATGATCCCTGAAAAGAGTAAAATAATTAGGTGAAGATTTTTGCTTCAAGCATATCAAATAGTGAAATATGGCAAATGAACCTCTGTGTATGGGAGATATAATCAATTGTACAATTCATGTAACTTAAAATGGATTTAGAATGTTGTTGTTGTTCAACAAAAATAGAAAAAGGTAATTTCACCTTTATTCACACTACCTGTTTGGTTCACTCTGTCTTCATTCAGTCTTTAGAGGGAATCCAGATGAGATCACTGCCAAATCGCTGCATTCCTATGCTGTCTCTGTGGTCTTATCTTTCCCCACCCCCAGACCTAATTTGTGGCAATTTTGAAATGATAGCCTGCTATGCTATGCGATGCTGTGCAATGCAATGCGATGCGATGATATGGTGTGGATTGGCAAAGTGTTCTTCAGTCTTGTTTATGTAAATTATTTCATTAGTAGAAAAGCAGGACACTCTAGTCTAAACAGTACTTATTTTGGATTCCAAATAAAGATATTGCTCATGGAATGAGCATTTTATAATGGAGAATTCATTATGAATTTTTTAAAAAATCCTCCCTCCCTCTGATTGGGAACCTGACTTTTAAGTTTTTGATGTAAAGCAAGTAAAAATTGTTGGTGATCCCAGACTTACTCATAGGAGTTTTTCAGACATCTTTTCTAGTTTATTAACAAAGTATTTGACCCTGCCTCCTGCAAATTTTCGTGATGCAAAAATCATCCCAGATCTAATGTAATATATGCTCCACAGATAGTAAAAAGGGGAAAGCATTTTTACCTTTAAAATCAGCAATTTACTATCCTAGCTAATACATGAAGTTTTCAGCTGCATCTTTGCAATCTATGGGATCAGTCTGGTTTACATAGAAGAAATTCTCACAATATTCTCCCACTGTCCTTGGATTCACGAAAGCAGAATAATTGGCCCAGAATATCTTGGTATTTATAAATTTATTCATTAGAGAGATTTTATTTCTCTCAAGCCTGCCCCACCCCACACCCCCTTTCAATAAGAAGATGCTATGGTTAACTGTTATTCAGAAAGACAAGGCTTTTGAATATACATTTGCCAGCATACTGGCTGCACACAATTCAGGCTTTGCAACTATTTAATATGGGCTTGCAGCTATGGCAACAACACAGCCATTGAAAAATGCAGCCATTTACATTTTTACATTCAATTTCACCCACTCCTGTACTCTTTTGGGAGAGATTCTTTTTCAAACCATTAGACAAACTCATTGATGATTGCAATCCACAATATAAGCAACAATAAAACTATGCAAAAGAAATAATTTATTTTTTTTTCATACCACTACCACCACCACTACTACTACTACTACTACTACTACTACTACTACTACTACTACTACTAATAATAATAATAATAATAATAATAATAATAATAAACCTTAAAGAACAAAGGGAACAATCAGGCTATAAGATACTGTCCTATTTGTGCCAGTAAAACAATAGTTTTTCACTTACACCCAAGGACTGACTAATGTCAGTGCGTGACTAAGTAACCTGTGGTGAAACCATATATAAAAAAAATCCTCTTCTTAATGTAAAAAGGAGTACTGTATAGCTGGCTGAGGAATTCTGGGGGTTGAAGTCCACAACTCTTAAAATTGCCAAGTTTGAAGTCCCCTGCCTTAAAGGAAAGAGTTCACAGTACAGTACTTCAAAATAATCCAAGCAGAAGTTACTAGAGCATAGGCTACTAGTCCATTCAAATGCTGGATCAGGCACAGATGTAGAGAGTTTGTTGGAAACTTTAGGGTCATTAAATCCCATACCGTGTCTCCAGTATGCATTGACTATGACCTTTACATATGCCTTTAGATGAAAATAAAGGCAAAATAAGATGCTTTCTTGAGGCATACCTGTAGGGCAAACAAGATGGTAGTATTTTGTTCACAACAGACTGGATGATTCTGGGCTAAGACTTTAAATACAAAGAACTAAAAGCAATGAATAAATCCTCTAGGCAGACAGGGAACATAGCTCAATGTGGGTGTATGGGTGTGGGGAGCAGAAGTGAATAGGTGGTTGTATGTGCTAAATGCTAGGAGCCCTGACGGAGTGACTCCACAGTGGTGCCACACGCAAAGCCTGAGTGGCAGCACTAATTACTTAAAGTTAGGAGGAAGGAAGCAAAATTAAAGGGGGCATCTCAGACAGTGACATCTTTTTTTTTACAAAGATGGCTCCCCTAATTACATCTCTGCTGAGCATCAACAGTACCTCACATTCCTGCAGGCCCTGGCAGTCTCCCAGGAGACACTGTGCCCAATGGAGCCCCTCCATCTGAGAGAAAGAGAGACGGGGTGGTGGGAAACTCTTCATTCTGTGCATGAAAAATTAGGACACAGCTCCAGCATAGGGAATCTGGCAAGATCAGGAGACAGTCATTTTCAGTCATCTCATTGCTCCTTTCAAACAGTTGCCAACACATCTCATCTGACCTCCTGTGCAGATTATAATTTAAATCATACCCCAAAACTGAAGGAAACAAAACACAACAAAACACTGTTTTGAAAAGATATTTGTTCACTGCCCACCAACCCACACTGGAAGTTTCTGTAACTTGGTTAGTTTATGGAGAAATGTTTTTTCCCAATTTTGGTACATGATATCCACATTGGGATTTTGTACTAATGTAAGGGCAAGAGATAGGCACAACTCATAGCAATAACAAAATCTAACCTATTGCGTGTGCTCTAACAATATTTCCATTTGACTCTGAAATTTGGAATTATATTTAACTGCAGCATGTGTGTTTTGTTTCTTTAGCTCTGTTTGCACAACACAGATGACTACATAAGTCAGACACCGCCACAGTATAAAGACTTGCAGTACATGAATCAGTCTTCCAGAAAGGAGGTTAGGAGACTTATCTCTTGGTTGTTACGACATCCAGATTAGGAAAAAGAGGGTAAAATGTACAGAAATACACAAAATTCATGCCAGTGCACCTAAGGGCAGAGTTGGAAGAGTTCCTCTTCTCATTCCTTTCTATCTCTCACCTTTGGTCCCATAAGGTTCCAAAGTAAAATGAGCACAAATATCTAGTACTTGAACCTGAGTGTATGTCAGTAGACTGCATGCAGCTCTTGGTTGTTGTGTTGTGAGTCACAGTATGTTGGTTTTCAAGATATATTTGGAGATTGTAACTTAAATAGAATTGTGTGCATGCTTGGAATGGTACAACTATAGCTGAATCTTGCGTTCTATGAAAACCTTGATTGACCAAAACCAAGAGATCAACCACTATGGACCCACCTGCTCATAACAAGGCATGCTGAAGATTGTGATTTCAAATGTATGAGGAGTCAATAGTAACAGCAAATAAAAGAAAATAGATATGGTAGGTCTCTGTGAAAGTAAAAGGGTAAGATGTCCTTCTGAATGAAGGCAGTCTATCTTCTGGAGAGGTGATGATTACTGTAAAAGCACAAAAATGAAGTATAAGTTTAATTATTAATAACACAAAAAACTATGTCAGAAAGTAGGAATTAGTCTCATTTAGATTCCTGGGAGAGTATATGAAAGAAAAAATAATAATTCAAAGGCTCATGATTGTTGCATGTGAATGATGATAATGAAAGAACCAGAGTTATGTTTGGGGGGGGAGGAATTGTGCAATTTTATGTATAAATTGGAAGGAGGGATTGCTAAATATCATGAATGTATGGATGAGAATCGGAACAGAGAGTAAAGAAGGAATTGAGAGAGCCCGAAACAGTGACTGGTGAATGCTGATTTGGAAAAATATGCAGTATTTAGGGACGTGGTGGCTCAGTGGGTTAGGATGCTGAGCTTGTCGATCAGAAGGTCGGCAGTTTGGCGGGTTGAATCCCGAGTGCCGCATAACAGAGTGAGCGCCTGTTACTCGGCCCAGCTTCTGCCAACCTAGCAGTTCGAAAGCACGTAAAAATGCAAGTAGAAAAATAGGGACCACTACGGTGGGAAGGTAACAGCGTTCCGTGCACCTTTGGCATCTAGTCATTTATTTATTTATTTATTGATGGGATTTATATCCCGCCCTATCTCCCGAAGGACTCAGGGCAGCTAACAATAAAACATATAATAAGTACATAAATCAAGATAAAATGAAATTGAGAACATCAGTGCAATAAAAAATTAGAGAATTTAAAAATGAATTAAAAATACTAAATATAAATTAATTAAAATGCCTGTCAGTCTAGGTCAGCTTGGTGGAACAGGTGTGTTTTGAGGCCGCGGCGAAAGGATTGGAGGTTTTGGGCTATCCGAAGCTCAGGGGGGAGCTGATTCCATAGGGTTGGTGCTCCCACAGAGAAGGCCCTCCCCCTGGGGGTCGCCAGCCGACATTGCCTAGCTGACGGTATCCTGAGGAGGCCTTCTCTGTGTGAGCGTACTGGACGATGGGAATTTGTTCCCGGCAGCAGATGGTCCTGCAAGTATCCCGGACCTAAGCCATGTAGGGCTTTAAAGGTAAGTACCAGCACCTTAAATCTCACCCGGAGGGCAACTGGTAGCCAATGCAGCTCACGCAGGAGGGGTGTAATATGGGAGTATCGGGGAGCTCCCATCACAACCCGTGCAGCTGCATTCTGCACCAGCTGAAGCCTCCGGGTGGTCTTCAAGGGCAGCCCCATGTAGAGAGCATTACAGTAATCAATACGGGAGGTAACGAGTGCATGGGTGACTGTACGTAGGGCATCTCGGTCCAAAAAGGGGCGCAATTGGTATATAAGACGAATCTGTGCAAATGCCCCCCTAGCCACGGTTCCAATGTGATCTTCAAAACTGAGTCGTGAATCTAGGAGGACGCCCAGATTGCGTGCTTTATCAATGGGAGGTAACATCTCTCCTCCTATAGTCAGAGATGGAACCTCTTGGACTAAACGAGATGACGGTATGTACAGCCACTCAGTCTTGGCCGGGTTGAGTCGAAGCCTGTTTTCTCCCATCCAAATCTGTACCGCTTCCAGGCAACGGGACATCACATCGAGGGCATCACTGGGTTGGTTCGGGGTGGAGATGAATAGCTGGGTATCATCAGCATATTGATGATATTTCACCCCGAAGCTACGGATGATCTCTCCCAGCGGCTTCATATAGATGTTGAACAGGAGGGGCGAGAGCACCGAACCCTGAGGCACTCCACAATTAAGAGGCCTAGGGCTTGACCTCTGCCCTCCTGCCAACACCGTCTGTGAACGGTCCGAGAGGTAGGAGGAGAACCAACGCAGAACGGTGCCTCCCACTCCCAGCCCCTCAAGACGACGCAGTAAGATACCATGGTCGACGGTATCAAAAGCCGCTGATAGATCTAATAGGACCAGGACAGAAGAATAACCTCTATCTCGGGCCCGCCAGAGATCATTCACCAGTGCGACCAATGCCGTCTCCGTGCTGTGCCCTGGTCTGAAACCCAATTGGTACGGATCTAGATATTCAGCTTCCTCCAGGTTCAAAGGGAGCTGTCGTGCCACCACGCTCTCAACGACCTTCGCAAGGAAGCGAAGGTTGGAGACAGGACAGAAGTTGTTTAAAACAGCTGGGTCCAGTGCCGGTTTCTTGAGGAGGGGCCTTACCACCGCCTCTTTCAAGGCAGCAGGGAAGTACCCTTCACTCAGTGAGGCATTGATAACTGCTAGGAGCCAGCCTCGTGTAACCTCCCGAGAAGCATAGACTAGCCAGGAGGGACACGGGTCCAACAAACATGTGGCGGCACTTAGTTTCCCCATGATCTTGTCCACTTCATCCGGAGTCACAGGATTGAACTCTTCCCAAATGTACTTGGCCAACTTCATCGTTTTCCTCTCGTTAGATATTGCCCAGTCAGAGTCCAGACCAGCCCGAATCTGAGCAATTTTGTCCACCAGATATTTACTAAATTCCTCAGCCCATCCATGTAGGGGGTCCTCTCCCATCTCTTGACTTAAAAGGGAGCGGACCACTCTAAATAGGGCGGCCGGGCGATTATCTGCGGACGCAATGAGGGTGGTGAAGTAGGCGCGCTTTGCCACCCTCATTGCCACAAGATAGGATCTAGAAAAGGATCTTAACTGTGTTTGGTCAGACTCAGACCGACTGGCTCTCCAAATGCTCTCTAGGCCCCTTCTCTGGCGCTTCATCTCCCGCAGGTCCTTGGAGAACCAAGGAGTGAGTCGGGACTTGCGCCGGGTCAGAGGCCGCAAAGGGACAACGCGGTCGAGCGCCTCCGAAGCAGCCTGTCGCCAGGCAATAACTAAGGACTCAACCGGGTTGTGGGAGAGGGAGGTGGGAATCGGTCCAAGCGCCATCTGGAATTTATCTGGGTCCATCAGGCGCCTGGGGCGGAACCACCTGGTCGGTTCCGCCTCCTGACATCGGGGGTGACGTGACGGAGGCCCAACCGCAGGAGGTAGTGGTCTGTCCATGAAAGGGGTTGTGATGTTGGAGTAACCCCACCCAGCCCATTTAGCCACTGCCCAGAGACAAAAATTAGATCCGGCATGTTTCCTCACTCGTGAGTTGGGTCCTGAGTAATTTGAGTAAGGTCCATGGCCGTCATGGAGGCCATGAACTCTCGGGCCACTTCTGATGCACTGCCCAGGGAAGGTAGATTAAAGTCTCCCAGTACCATAAGCTTTGGAAATTCGACCGCCAATCCTGAGATGGCGTCAGGTAGCTTGGGTAGAACCGTTGCTGTGCAGCTTGGAGAGAGGTATACCAGAAGTAGGCCCAACTGACCACCAGGACCCCATCTTAAGAGGAGGGATTCACATCCGTCTATCTGAGGGGCAGTGGCCTCCCGCGGATGGAGGGTCTCTCTGATAACGACCGCCACGCCACCTCCCCTACCCTGAGCTCGAGGTTGATGTAGCACACAGAAACCTGGAGGGGATAAATCAGTCAGAGGGACCACTCCCTCTGGGCCCAGCCAGGTTTCCGTGATGCATGCCAGGTCCTCCTCGATCAAGTCATGTATGAGGGGAGCTTTATTCACAAGAGACCTGGCATTAAAATAGATCAGCTTGAGCTCAGGAGTCAGACCTCCCTCTTCCCCAGGGCAGCAAGTGAGAGCCAGAGGGTCAGAGCGCGCCACAGCAAGAAGATAGCGTGGGCGTGATCTCAGAATACGATATGGCCCTCTGCTCCTCCATCTGCTGCCATTCCCAATTACTGTGGGGATCGGTATCCCTGTCCCATCCCCCTAGTTTACAAGACTCTCCTCGGCCCTCATATTGCCGCGACCATTGGCCAACTTAGGCTGAGACAGGTCCGGTGGGATCTTCCCCTCGATTTGCTGGGCCTGACCCTCCCCCCTCCCTAACCCTTCAAAAAATTTTAAAAGAAAACCCAAGAGCCTCTTCTTGGCGCCATGCCATGGAGTTGTCCTCGGACAAGTGCTGGTTCTTTGGCTTTGAAACGGAGATGAGCACCGGCCCCTAGAGTTGGAAATGACTAGCACGCAGAGTCTCTGGAAGTCAGGCTGCCTAAAAATTAACAACAATGACAACAACAGGTATGTAGTCCTCCAAAGATGGCGGACGCGCTGGGGAGAGCTCCGTGAGCCCCAGCGGTAAGGCGTCCCCCAGGAGCCCCCCAGGGATGTCGCTGGACCCCTGTGGTGGGGGCAGAGGTTTGGGCAACTGAGTTGGGCAATGTGCCGCCCGCTGCCTCCCCGGACCAGCCGTAGGGGCGCTGGGGCATCTCCGGCCCGCCCCCTGGGCCGCTGCAGCCGTTTTGAGTGGGGCCAGCGTCTCTGCTCTGCCTCGTCCGCCTTGGTCTGCTCCTGGGCGGCGGCGGCGTCTCCAAGCAGATTGACATCAAAGGAGACGCCGCGGATCAGCTGTGCGGCGGAAGCGGTAGCAGCGAGGGTGACGGCGGCGGTGACAGCTTCTCCGGGCCCCGGTCGACCGTTTTTCCCAGGGGCCTTGACAGCGGCGGTAGCGGCGGCGGCGTGGTGTCTCCGGCCCGCCCCCTGAACCGCTGCAGCTGTTTTGAGTGGGGCCGGCGTCTCTGCTCTGCCTCGTCCACCTTGGTCTGCTCCTGGGCGGCATCGGCATCTCCAAGCGGATCGACATCAAAGGAGACGCCACGGATCAGCTGTGCAGCGGAAGCGGAGGCAGCGTGGGCGACGGCTGCGGTGACAGCTTCTCCGGGCCCTGGTCGATCGTTTCTCCCAGGAGCCTTTGACAGCGGCGGTAGCGGCGGCGGCGTGGCGTCTCCGGCCTGCCCCCTGAACCGCTGCAGCCATTTTGAGTGGGGCCGGCGTCTCTGCTCTGCCTCGTCCACCTGGTCTGCTCCTGGGCGGCGTCGGCATCTCCAAGTGGATCGACATCAAAGGAGACGCCGCAGACCCGCGGAACAGCTGTGCAACGGAGGCGGCGGCGGCGAGGGCGGCGGCAGCGGCGACAGCTTCTCCGGGCCCCGGTCGACCGTTTTTCCAGGGGCCTTCGACGGCGGAGGTGGCGGAGGCAGCGTGGCGTCTCCGGACCGCACCCTGAGCCGTTTGCAGCTGTTTCGAGTGGGTGCCGACGTCTCCTCTATGCCTCGGCCGCCTCAACCTTTTCCTGGGCGGCGTCGGCGTCTCCGTGCGGATCTTCATCAAAGGAGATGCCGCGGACCAGCTAATCAGTGGAGACAGCAGCGGCGACGGCGGCGACGGCGGCAACAGCATCTCCGAGCTCCTGGGCCGCGGCACGGACCACGTTCTTCTTCGAGGCACTTTGAACGGAGCCGGCGACGGCGGCGACATGGCATCTGGGACTCCCGTACCTCTGGGAGGCCGCGCTCTGGATGGTCCCCAACCAGTAGGGGCCTATGGAGCTGCGGCCGGGAACAACACCCAGAGTATCAGTACGGTGAGGGAAGTGTAAGGGCGACTGAACCACCGAAGCCGACGCCAGTTGAAGAACCTCACCACCTTTCCTTCTGCCCACTCTCAACCTTCCTTGCCCACCCTCTCCCCACAGGACATGATGGGCCTGGGTGCAAGCCAGAGTGGCTTGGCCTTACACCTGCAGCCCCATAGAGGTGGGAGCTCTATGGGGTATGCTTCACCCAGAGTGCGTTCTGGACCACCCCCGGAAACAGAGTCACAACCCATCGTGAGAGGATGAGGAGTGGCCTGCTTCTGGGGTTCACCCGGCCAAGTGGCAGTGGCTGGGTGACGGTCCAGATACCCACCTACCTGACTCGACCCTCCTGCTAATCACCATCTAGGGGACTGCCTTCCCGGAATCCTTGTGACTCTATGCTCCTTTACTACTCCAGCACAGAACTGCACGCCCTCAGGGGTTCCCCCCTCTCCTGGGTGCGACCCGCCTTCGCTACCACCTCCAATCTTGATGAAGGGCCCGACCATTGGGCCTCTGAGAGATGGCCGGGCAGGGTCAGGGGCCTCCAGCATAAATCCAACAAGAGGCCCCTGGTTAAGTTCTTAGTTAAATTTTTTGTGGGGTTAGGGAGGTGGTTGGGGGCGGACTATGGTTGTTCGACGAAGGGAGGCCTTCCAACAACCATAGCGTAGGCCAGGCCTACGATCATTCGCGAAGGGGAGGAGCGGGGTTCGGTCGCCGACGAAGCCCAGTGGCGAGCCGACGGACTACCAATTCCCAGGACGGTGGGAAAGGGCAGAAGGTGCACAAGCAGAGGGCCGTATCGACACCGGGAGGGTCATCTCCGCTTTCTACAAGCGGTGAGACGCTCCGACCCTCTGTCCCTTCCCCGAGGACCCGGGAGCGAAGATGTGCAGCCTCCTGAGCTCAGGCTGGTCTACCTAAATGCCAGGTCCGTTGCTAATAAGGCTCCCCTTATTCGAGATCTAGTTGAGGGTGAGCACGTGGACCTGGCTTGCATCACGGAGACCTGGCTGGGCCCAGAGGGTGGTGTCCCTCTGGTTGACCTCTGCCTGCCTGGTTTCTGGGTGCTGCACCAGCCTCAGCCTCATGGTAGGGGCGGAGGAGTGGCAGTAATTATCAGGGAGACCCTTAGCCCGCGGGAGACCACCGTTCCTCAGATAGTCGGGTGTGAGTCTCTCTTTCTGAGATACGGTCCTGGGGCGCAGTTGGGCCTGCTGCTGGCGTACCTTCCACCTAATCGCGCAGCGGCAGCCCTGCCTAAGCTACTCGATGTCCTCTCGGGGTTGGTGGTTGAATTCCCCAAACTCATAGTTTTGGGCGACTTCAACCTACTGTCCCTAGGTGTATCGTCCGAACTAGCTCGGGAGTTCATGGCTTCCATGACGGCCATGTACCTGTCGCAAATAATTTCAGGACCGACTCATGAGGGAGGCCACACCCCCGACTTGGTTTTCTCATCTGGACGGTGGCGTGATGATCTTGGTGGGGGCTCCCCAACCGTTATGCCCCTGTCATGGACCGATCATCACCTCCTATGGCTAGACTTCCACTTTGCCATCCCCCGCCGTGGGTGCGCAGAGCCAACCAGATGGTACCGCCCCAGGCGCCTAATGGACCCTGATAGGTTCCAGGCAGCGCTTGGGAACCCACCTGCACTCCCTGCTCACAGCTCGGCGGATGCCTTAGTGGAAGCCTGGGAAAGGGCAGCCACAGAGGCACTTGACCGAGTTGTACCCTTGCGGCCCTTGACCCGGCGCAGATCCCAGCGAGCCCCATGGTTCACCACGGAGCTCCGGGAGATGAAGCGTCAGAGACGGGGCCTAGAGAGCCGTTGGAGATCCAGTCGATCCGAATCCGACCGGTTGCGACTAAGAATCCACACCAGGTCTTATCTCGCAGCGATAAGGGCGGCGAGAACCAATTACTTTTCCACCCTCATCGCGTCCACAGATAATTGCCCGGCTGCCCTGTTTAGAGTGACTCGCTCCCTTCTGAACCAAGAGGTGAGGGAGGAGCCCTTACAGGGTCGAGCCGAGGAATTTGGTCAATATCTGTTGGATAAAATCGCTCGGATTCGAACCGGCCTGGACTCCAACTGGGCAGAGTCTGAGGAACAGGACATGGGCAGTCTTGTCGACGTCATCTGGGAGGAGTTTGATCCTGTGACTCCAAAGGAAGTGGACAGGATTATGAGGAGGTTGAGCTCCTCCACATGCTTATTGGACCCGTGCCCTTCCTGGCTGGCTTATGCAGCTCGGGAGGGGACACGAGGCTGGTTTCAGGTGGTCATCTCTGCTTCTCTGAGTGAGGGTCACTTCCCCGCCTCCCTGAAGGAGGCGGTGGTGAGACCTCTCCTCAAGAAGCCCACCTTGGACCCAGCTACATTGAATAACTTTCGTCCGGTCTCCAACCTTCGCTTCCTTGCGAAGGTTGTTGAGAGTGTGGTGGCGCATCAGCTTCCTCAGGTCCTGGATGAAGCGGATTATCTAGACCCGTGCCAATCGGGCTTCAGGCCGGGCTACAGCACGGAGACGGCATTGGTCGCTCTGATGAATGATCTCTGGAGGGCCCGGGACAGGGGCCATTCCTCTGTCCTAGTCTTATTAGACCTTTCGGCAGCTTTCGATACCATCGACCATGGTATCTTGCTGCGGCGCCTCAGGGGATTGGGAGTGGGAGGCACGGTTCTGCGGTGGTTCTCCTCCTTTCTCCTGGGATGCTCGCAGTCGGTGTTGGCAGGGGGACAGAGGTCGACTCCGAGGCCTCTCGTTTGTGGAGTCCCTCAGGGGTCGGTCCTCTCGCCTCTCCTGTTCAACATCTACATGAAACCGCTAGGTGAGATCATTCGTGGTTTTGGAGTAGGGTACCATCACTATGCTGATGACACCCAGCTTTTCATCTCGACTCCAAACTGCATCAGTGATGCCCTCGACGTGATGTCCCATTGCCTGGAAGCGGTTCGGGAATGGATGGGGAGGAACAGGCTTCAACTCAACCCGGACAAGACTGAATGGCTGTACATACCGGCATGCCAGGATACTCAGAGCATTCCATCCCTTAACATCGGGGGTGAGTTATTACCCCCTGTTGATAGGGCCCGCAACCTGGGTGTCCTCCTAGATTCACAACTATCCTTGGAAGATCACATAGGAGCTGTGACCAGGGGGGCCTTCACTCGGGTTCGACTGGTGCACCAACTACGACCCTATCTGGACCTGGATGCCTTACGTACAGTCACCCATGCACTTGTGACCTCTCGCCTTGACTACTGCAACGCTCTCTACATGGGGCTGCCCTTGAGAGCCACTCAGAAGCTTCAGCTGGTGCAGAGTGCAGCTGCACGAACACTTTTGGGGGCTTCCCGATACTCCCATATCACACCTCTCCTCCGTGAGCTGCACTGGCTTCCAGTTGCCTTCCGAGTGAAATTCAAGGTGCTAGTGATGACATACAAAGCCCTACATGGCATGGGTCCGGATTACCTACGGGAGCACCTACTGCCAGCATCAACACCCCTCCGTCCTGTGCGCTCCCACAGAGAAGGCCTCCTCAGGGTGCCACCGGTCAGAGAATGCCGGCTGGTGGCCCCCAGGGGGAGAGCATTCTCAGTGGGTGCGCCAACCCTCTGGAACTGCTTGCCTACAGAAATCCGGATGGCCCCCGACCTTCGCACCTTCCGGCGTGACTTAAAAACCTACCTGTTCCAGCAGTCCGGCCTGGCCTGATAGCTCTTGGGGTTTCATTTGTTTTTTACTATTGTTTAACTGTATACCTACCTTGCTCTGTACACCGCCCCGAGTCCCTCGGGAGAAGGGCGGTATATAAAAACAAACAAACAAACAAATAAATAAATAAATAAATAAATAAATAAATAAATAAACAACAGCAATAATAGTTCAAATCCAGTATGGACATGTCTGTGTGACAGACCATAATAATTCCATTCAAATGTATCCATGGTAAAGAAATGAATATCAGTCTAAAAGCAGAATGCATTTGATTCTTTACGATGAACCAGTGAAGGATACAAGGCTGAAGAGGAGATTTCTAAAGTTGGACAAATAAATCATTTTTTTCCTGAGTAGATGTTGAGTAAAATTGAATATGAAAGAAAAAAGTGAAATAAATGTGAGTGAAAATAGAACAACTGCAGGAAAAATAAGTACAAATGTTGTATGAAAAAGAATTTGGAGACAGATTAATTTTTCACAGAATTGATGGAGAAAGAGGAAGTAGTAGCAAAGAAAGAGGAAGTAGTAGCTTCTGCAACAGTTTGAATGTAACCCTCACTGTTAACTAAAGACCAACTTAGTGCCTGCCTAACACCTTTCCATATTGTGTTGGAACTTTTCTTTTAGGTCATCCTGCTCTTTTCAGCTGACATAGCCCATGTCTCTCTCATCTCTAAGTCAGAAGCAATCTCTTCCTACAGTTCTTACAAGCAAAACAAGCTGTAGTTCTCCCTGAAAAGCCATCTGCCCCTCCGGGTGAACCAGGCTATATAAAACTAACTAAAATGATAATTTGCTAGAAAACTAGGTGCCAAAAAATAACCACCTCTATTGGAGTCACAGCTTGGCTACAGTTCAATTTCCCATCATCCTTTTCCCCTATCTTAAATAAAACAATCATTATAGACTCTCTGTGATTTTCTGTAGTCTCTTGGAATGAGCAGTAAAATAAATCATACCTTCCATTTAGTCAGTGGGTGAAAAAAAATTGAAATGCCTAATCCAATGTATACATTTTTAAGCAAACATCTTGTCATTTGAATATACGCACATGGATTAAGCAAGTCCATCTGTACATAAGCACATTTGCTATCTGCTGGCACCAGGGCTTTTTTTTCTCATAGAACGCTCAGAACGGAGTTCCAGCACCTTTTTGGATGGAACCTTGTAGGGTAGGCAAGGCGGGTTGTATGACATGTGTGAGTTCCGGCACCTTTTTCTTTTACAAAAAAAGCACTGGCTGGCACAAATCCTGTATTTTAGGTCGAGGGCAACCTAATATGTATAAATAACTCTCCATATTTTACTACTCAGTGTTTTACTGAAGCCATCAAAAGAAAGATGCTGTAGTTTTGAAATGAAAAACAAATGCCAACGCCGTAGTCAGTATTACGTGTTGTTCTGGCTGTTTTTGCTTTGTTAATATAGGAACAGTAGTTCTGGTAGAACTGCAACCTTCTGTAAAGAAGCTAACCAAAATAGAATTCAGAGATGACAGAAATAATGATGCTTCTGAATTTCAGGAATCTTGATGAATTATTTATCATTTTCCATTTGCTTAACTGTGCAGCCTACATGTGCTAAACCCAGTATTGGATGGTTATAGATGGAAGTTACGGCTAGAAGTAAAAAGGTAAAGATTTCCCTGCCCAATCGTATCAAACTCTAGGTCACAGTGCTCATCTCCATTTCTTGGCTGAGGGAGCCAGCGTTGTCCAAAGACAATTTCTGTGGTCATGTGGCCAGCATGGCTATACGCCAAAGGTGCATGGAACACTGTTACCTTCCCACTGAAGTGGTACCTATTAATTTATTTACATTTGCATGCTTTTGAACTGCTAGGCAGGCAGGAGAATGGAGATAGATAGATAGATAGATAGATAGATAGATAGATAGATAGATAGATAGATAGATAGATAGATAGATAGATAGATATAGATAGATAATGATGATGATGATGATGATGATGATGATGATGATTTTATTTGTATACCGCCCTTCTCCCGAAGGACTCAGGGCGGTGAATGAATAGATAGATAGATAGATAGAAAATTAGATGATAGATAGATAGATAGATAGATAGATAGATAGATAGATAGATAGATAGATAGATAGATAGATAGAGCTAGGAGTACCTTTATTCAAAATAATGATGATGATGATAATGATGATGTTGTTGGAAGGGACCTTGGAGGTCATCTAGTCCAACCCCCTGCTCAGGCAGGAAACCCTATACCATTTTGGACAAATGGCTGTCCAGTCTCTTCTTAAAAACTTCCAGTATTGGAGCATTCACAGCTTCTGGAGGCAGGTTGTTCCACTGGTTAGTTGTTCTAACTGTCAGGAAGTTTTTCCTTAGTTCTAGGTTGCTTCTCTCAATTAGTTTCCATCCATTGCTTCTTGTCCTGCCTTTGGGCGCTTTGGAGAATAGCTTGACTCCCTCCTGTTTGTGGCAGCCCCTGAGATATTGGAACACTGCTATCATGTCCCCCCTCGTCCTTCTCTTCATTAAACTAGACATATCCAATTCCAGCAACCGTTCCTCATGTTTTAGCCTCCAGTCCCCTGATCATCTTTGTTGCTCTTCTCTCTACCCTTTCTAGAGTCTCAACATCTTTTTTACATCGTGGTGACCAAAACTGGATGCAGTATTCCAAGTGTGGCCTTACCATTGTAAAGTGGTATTAATACTTCACGTGATCTTGATTCTATCCCTCTGTTAATGCACCCTAGCACTGTGTTGGCTTTTTTGGCAGCTGCAGCACACAGCTGGCTCATATTTAAGTGACTGTCCACTAGGACTCCGAGATCCCTCTCACAGTTACTACTATTAATGATTGCAGCTCTCCTTGGAGAATCAACATTTGACGATGATCAGTTATTTAATAAATTCAAGAATGGATTATGCAAGCTCTTTTGCAATTTTGTGCCCTCTAGAAGAGTTGGACTACAATTTCCTTCATGGCTGCCAGCTGAGAATTAGAGGGAGTGGAGTTAGAATGGAGAAGACTATTTGCTCATTGTATTCAGGGGTTAAGGTTAGGGTTAGGATCATGCTAAATGACATGCTAAAAAGCCTTCCTTTTTTTACATGATAGCATGTGTTTGAAGCTCTCATAACTAAATAACACAGATCCCTGTATGTCTTTTCTGTGTTCCTGAAATAATTAAGAATTGCAAATATAAGGAACCTCTTTTCCACAGAAAGAGGCTGCCTTGAATATGAAAATAAGACTCCCAGGAGCCAGACTCCAAGTCAACCCTGCTTTCACATAGGCTGTTAAATTGTAATGTCAATATTTTGGTATTGCTTTAGAGAATACTGTGCAAAACTAGTCTTTGTGGTTTATAAACCATAATTTAATGGTTAACTATTAGCATGAATCGTCCAGAGGTGCCTTATTCAGTCAACCATGGTGCATTATCATGGTGAATCAGGTGTGGGTCTCTCAGCCCTCTCATATTCTTCCATTGCACAGCTGAGGTTGCCTGCCATTTGTTTTAATCCTTTGGAGGCCTTTCCTCACTTGCTCCACAAGAAAAGAAGTCAGTTGAGGGCTGAACTATTGTTTGTACTTTTATTTGGGAGCGCAAGAGATTAGCACCCAGAGGCACGGGCTGGGGCTTGGCAGTGACTCATGCTTAGAAGTAGGACCATGGATTGATGTTGCTACAGTGGCAGCCCAGTGGATTCCCCACCATAAGGGCAATTTGATTGACATATCTGCTGAATAGGTGCAGATCAATTAAGGCAGGAATTCCCCAAGCAGACCTTCCCTTGAACAGGAATGAACTTCATTACCCTTGCACAGGGCATAAATCATTGATTTGTGGGCAGCCATACATTTTACACCAGGGGGAAAAAATGTAATTCGTTGAACTGCTAAGCTTGTAAGCCTCCCTGAGTCTTCGGAGAAGGGCGGGATATAAATGGAATTAAAATAAATAAAAAAATAAAAATAAACTCTGTAACCGATTTTAAATATCACAGAGTCCCTGGTATTGTTCTGCCTTGCCATAGCCTATTTTTCTGTTGGCCTCCATATCTACGTATCTTTAAATGAGTATAAACTCCAAAATTCAAGGTCATATACCAGACTACGAACTGGTGCAAGGGGATACCCCACTTCTCTATGAAGGTTAGTGAGGATTCGTGGGGATCAAAGATCCTCAGTCATTGGAATGTAATCAATTTTTCAATATGGGGAGCTTGCAGAACCATGTAGAAAAACACAGAAAACCAAGTCTGAAAGTTTTAATGGGGAAGGGAGAACCTGACTAGCATATTTAGTGATGCAATTGTCCATCTACAACCCAAAATGGTTCTGTTCAAGAACAAATTTATCTCCTTATCAGGTTATTATGAGACTTAGGTTTTAGAGTCATCTATCAGGACACTGAAGAATGCTTTGGGAAGGGATATCTATGCTAAACTACTTTAAGTCTTTTCTCACTCAAAACACACAGACTGCTTAGCAAAGTAGATGAAGCAGATGAAGAGCTATTGGCCAGTCTTGATGTGGAATTTCTCCTTTGGGTGAAGTGTAGGCTTCCAGCCAGCCAGCCAAGTCCATTAACGTGGAAAGGGGATATTCCTGAGAAGAGGTCAGCAGCCAGAGGAGGTAGACAGGAAGTGCCTCTGGGCCCTGGATAGAGACAGACAAATGAGGGCCCTGAAATTTCAGCTCTGTCCCAGACCTGCTGAAACATGCTGCAGGAATGTTCTTAGAGTGCCAGCAACCAGCAGGACCTCAGTGCCGGATCGTTCCTATTCCTGCTCCAATTGCTCTCACGTCAGACTGATGAAGACCAGCAGTCAAAGGAAGAAGCCACATCAACTAAAGTAAGAAGTGTGACTACTATTCTTGCTCTAGTCTGTCCTCTTTACTAAAGCCTAGTGGCAGGGAGGGTTGGGTTGCTTTTTTTTTGTCTTGTAGGATATTTGTAGGAAGAAAGGAATTCATGTTGGAATTCATGAGGTAAACATTTGTCTTTTGGCCTCAAAGTCTCCTAAGATGAAATTCATGCTTGTAAAGACATCAGGGGATTAAAAGTTTCCAAGACAATCCACTTCCCTCCTTGGAGGCTTTTGGTCTAAAGCCAAACCATTCTCCCAGACAACACCGGTCTGCTGTAATGGTTCCAGACCCATTATATCCCCTGACATCTAAAACATAAAGCTTCCATTCTACATGGCTTGGACTCTCTCCTCCTCCACACCAGATGTGAACATTTCCAAGATCACTGTATATAATTGAACAAGATGTAATTGAGAGATAGTCATCACAAGGGTAGTGTTCCATCCAGTAGTTTCCGAGATGTGATAAAACCTGGATTGGCTAAGATTATCACAGTATAACAAATCTAGGGCTACTCAACTTGGCCTACATCACCCCAGTTGATCACTACGTGGCAGCAAAGAGATACAGAACTCTCTCTTTGCTGCCATCTACTTTCTTTGCTCCAATCTTAATATTTCTGTCTTCCAGATGTATAATAGCCCCAACTATGGCTCCTCACATGGCAAACAGAAATGGAGTGAGCAACTACAATTGGCTCATCATCGCTTTACACTATGATAAATGGTCTAGCACAGTGCCTTTTGATCTGGATATAGTCCAAACAGATGAGAAGAAAATTAGACTTCAGATCAGCCCAGCCTAATATGTGGATTTCAAGTTTTGAAATTTTGAACAATGGCCACGCTGACTGGGCAAATCTAGGAAACTGAGTCAATACATCTGGAGGCCAGATTGTGAAAGGCTCTTTTAGATTTCCTGCTGTCTGTTTTGAGCTGCTCCAAAGGAACAAATTAATTGTCTCCTTGATGCAGTAAGCACTGAAGTTCTGGATCGAAACATGTTGTGATCGTGATTTAATTCCTTGTTGCAGATCTTTGGAAGGTGTGCTACAAAAAACATTTCTTTGCAGTCCACAGCTGGAAAGTAGCTTCTGGATTAGATGGATGCCCATCGCTCAGACCCAAGAAGACTCTTTTGCAGAAGAAAGGCGCCCCTTTAATAATTTTCTGGCTTTTAAAGAGCAAAAGAAACGATCTTCCAAAATCTGCCAAAGTTTCCGATTGCTTAATGATCAGGCTCAGTCTGCAGAGTTCAGATTTCCAACAGAAGGCGGTTCTTTGTTCGGATGCCAGTGGTTCAGAGCCGCCGCACAGTTAGGGTGCCATTTGCTCCGAGTATACATAGAAATGAAGTTCTCACTTGAGCAATCGGTTTCCGAGCAATTCCTCGACGTGACCTAAGTGCAGGCGAATGCCCTGGGCAGCAGCTCCTGGAAAGTTAATGCTTTGTCCGTCGTAAGGATTACGTGGGACAGCTGGTTCAAAGTAATACTTTATTGGTGAGGAACCGGGCAGGGAACAGAATCACAGCGCCTCTATTTATACCCCAGCTGGCAGGCTGGCGACCAATCCGAGCCGCGCCGGTTTCCCGCTGTCAGCACGGACCAATCAGCGGTGGTGAGCTCTGACAGCCCTGAGCTGTCAAACTGTGTCACGCCTGCGCAGTTACCTGCGTCTTTGACAGCTGAGAGCTGTCAAGCGGTTGCGCTTGCGCAGTGGCTACCGGCAGCTTTTGACAGCTGTCAAAAGCTGCCGTTTGTGCTCGGTTGGTTTTACCTCATAACTATTTACATGTAATACATAACCGTTAACCATAACATATTAATAGACAACACCCCTTACCCCTCCCCCTGAACTGGTGGGTTGATCATCCTGGTTGCTTTTAAGTTGTGTGCCCCATTTGTAGTCTTTTAAGTAGGCCGAGGGTTTCCTGGTTCTCTTAGAACGGCGGAGGGGTGTTGCTGCTATAGGCTCCCCTTCTCCTGGTTCTGGATGCGTCATTTCTTGACTAGGGTCTGGATCTGGAGCTTCGAGGGTTCCCTCGCTAGAAGTGCTTGTTGGGGTGTGTGTGTTTGTTTCTGGCATGGTGCAAGACATCGAATTTGCCTCGCTTCCCCTTTCCCCCATGTTTTGCGGGCTGCGTTGTCGTAATTGGTCAATGTGTCGACGTATGTGGTGGTTATTTCTGGTATCTATTATGTATGATAAGGGTCCAGTTTGCTCGATTACAACCCCCTGAATCCATTTGTTCCCTCCCCCATAGTTTCTTGCCCAGACGGTTTGTCCGTTAGCCAAGGTTCTGTGATAAAGGGGTTTTTCCGGTTCTGCAGTTATCCTGTCGGGGTGTAACCTGTCAAGCCTACTCACCAGTCATCTCCCCCAACGTAGTTCTGCTGGCGACTTCCCCACAGTCGTGCAGGGGGTGGTGTGTTGTGCTAGTAAGAATTGAGCTAACCTGCGGTGCCAGTTTCCCGTGACGATTTTCCATAGTGCGTCTTTAATGGATTTCACCATAACCTCAGCCAAGCCATTCGACGATGGGTGGAACGGAGCCGTCGTGATGTGTCAAATAGAGTTCTCCGTGGTGAAAGTCTGGAATTCACGGGAAGTAAATTGGGGGCCGTTATCGGAGACCAAGACATCCGGCAGGCTGTGTGTGGCAAAAAGCCCCCTTAGTACCTGTACAGTGGCAGCCGTAGTTATGCTACTGACCAGCATGACCTCCAGCCACCTGGAGTAACTGTCTACTTCTATTAAAAATACCTGTCCTTGAAAGGGTCCCGCAAAGTCTAAGTGCACCCGGGACCATGGATTTTTGGTTGTCTTCCATTTGTGGACGGGGGCTTGCGGTTGTGTGGGTCTGACAGCTTGGCAGGGGTAGCAGCCGGCTACATGTGTCTCGATATCTTTATCTATGCCCAGCCACCAAACGTAGCTTCTTGCCAATGCCTTCATTTTTACTGTCCCCGGGTGCCCTTCATGTAGTGTGTTCAAAACCTTGGGTCTATGTTTTTCAGGGACCACGACCCTATTACCCCACAGTATGCACCCCAGATGGGATGAAATTCCATTCTCCTGGAGAAATATGCCTGGAACTCAGGACCGGGGGATTTTGATTGCCAACCAGAGGCAATCCAGTTTAGTATCCTGCTAAGGGTCTTATCCGTAGTTGTGGCGGCGGCGGCGATGTCTTTAGCTGATAGGGGGCATTCTGGTAATTCTAAAATTGCTAGGATGTTGCCGGCTGGCGCGGGGTCGGGGTCTATTATCGGTAGGGGAAGTCTACTTAGCCTATTGGCATGCCCCATTTCCTTCCCTGGCTTGTGGATTATTCTGAACGAATAAGCAGATAAAAAGGTAGACCATCTTAAAATTCGGGGGGACAGAATTTGGGGCGTCTGCTTATCCCATGTTAATATTCCTAATAGTAGTTTGTGGTCTGTGAAGATAGTGAATTGCCGTCCGTAGAGGTAGTCGTGAAATTTTTTCACGCCAGCAACTATTGCTAAAGCCTCCCTGTCAATTTGGGCATAATTGCGCTCCGGTTTTGAAAGTGTTCTGGAGTAAAATGCTATTGGCTTTTGGGGCATTTCTTCCTTGAAAAGCGTTACAGTGGAATTATTGGTGAGTAGGTTCTTTAGGAGCTGGAAACTGGTGTCATGCTGAGACCAGGACCAGGGGGTACCCTTGTCGAGCAGTCTGTGCAGGGGTTCAGCAATCATTGCCTTGTGGGGCAAGAATGCATGATAAAAATTTAGCAGTCCCAAAAAGGCTTGCAGTTCCTGCTTGTTTTTTGGAGTGGGTGCCATTTTGATGGCTTTGATTTTAGAGTCAGTGGGGTGAATTCCTCGAGAGTCGATTTTATATCCCAAGAACTCGGTAGAGGGTACCCCTATAGAGCACTTATCTCTTTTTAGTTTGAGCCCCGCTGCTCTAAACCTGCTTAGAACTTTCAGCAATTTGTCTGCTAAATCCCCTTCTGACTCGCCAGCTATAAGTACATCGTCAAAGTAAGGGCAGACCCCGGGAATTCCTTTAAGGGTTTTTTCCATAATTTCCTGGAAAATTCCCGGGGCTGCAGATATGCCGAATTGCAGGCGCTTCACTTTGAAAGCCCCGCGGTGCGTGACAATGGTCTGCGCATTTGCGGTTTCCTGGGTGACGGGTAGTTGCAAATATGCCTGCGCCAAGTCCAGTTTCGCAAAAATGGCGCCAGACCTTATGGCCGCGAGGACGTCTTTCACTGCTGGGACAGGGTAAGCGTGTGAATTCAACGCTCTGTTTAGGGTGGCCTTATAGTCGGCGCAAATTCTAATTTGGCCATTAGGTTTAATTGGGATTACAATTGGTGTTTCCCACTCGCCCCCCTCGACCAGTTCTAAAACTCCTAGATTAATGAGTCGGTCCAGTTCGTTCTCAATTTTACTTTTGAGTGCGAACGGGACTCTCCTAGCTTTTATTCTAACCAGTAAAATTTCAGGGTTTAATTTTAGTGATACTGGGGGCCCTGTATATCTTCCCAATGAGCCATCAAAGACGTCTGCAAACTGATGGCAGACGGCTTCGAGGCTTGCGGCCTGGGTTGTGTTAATTCCTGTTAATGCAATTCCTAATGCCTCGAACCAGTCAAGACCTAATAGACTGGTTCAATTTCCCTGCGTTACTAAAATTGTTAGGAATCCCCGGAATTGCCTAAATTCCACCGGAATCTTGGCTTTTCCCCTGAGTATGATCAGGGTTTTTTGGAAATCGGCAAGGTGTATACTGGTGGGTTGTAAAGGAATTTGCTGCTTGCTGCGGCGGCAAATATCCCTATAGGTCTTCCACAAAATGAGGGAGACCGAAGATCCCGAGTCAACTTCCATTTCACAGGGAACCCCGTGCAGCTGGACATTGATTTTAACTTTTGGTCTTAACACTTGATGGACCGCTCCCGCCCCCTTATTCCTCCCTACAGCTAGTACTAGGGACCTAGGGGGCTTTTTCCCATTGGCCATGGTCGGATTCGTACCTGCGGATGTCACTTCCAGCTCGTGCAGGTTCTCCCGGTTCTGGCTACAGCATATGGCTCTGAGGTGTCCGATTTTGCCACAGCCGTGGCATTTGGCACTGCGAAAACGGCAGGAAGCTCTTGGGTGGTTTCCTCCGCAGCTGGCGCATTTGACCCGATTTCCTTGAGGGCTGCCACCTTGGTAATTGGTGTTTTTGCTGTTTGGTGGGCCCCCGCGGCTGTCACGGCGGGTCTGGAGTTTTTCAAACCTACGTTGGACGGCGTCTATATCGGTTGAAACGTCGTTTTCCCCAAAGTCGCTGGGGCCGATGTCCTCCTGGTGTACGGACCCGTATGGTCCGTTTCCTAGTGGTCCAGTTTTCTCGCAGTGACTATCCTCGTAAGCCATGACTTCCATGGTGACCTCGGCCAAACCCATGGTGGGCTTCGCAACCAGCTTCTTCTGTAGGCGCTCGTCCTTCAGCCCGATGACTACCTGGTTGCGGATGCGGTCCTCCGGATCCAGGAACCGGCATCTTCGTGCGGCATGTCGGACCCCCGCTATGAAGTCAGAGGCTGATTCGTCTGGGAGTTGACAACGCCGCGCGAAGTTTACGCGCCAGAATAGTTCTGATTTGGTCGGCATGAAATGCTTTCTGAGTCCTTCTGTGAGTTCCGCATATGGTATGGAGGCAATGGGTTCTGGGCTGAAAAGTCCTACGGCCACGTCGTACACGGCTGGCCCACTGAGGCAAAGGAGTGCCGCTGCCTTGGACCGGTCGTCCGTGATCTTGTTGACCAGCAGGAACCCTTCGACCTGGCCCCAGTGTGACTCCCAGCACTCTGGGTGGCGTATATCGAACTCGCAGATGTGGCCGAGGTTGGCCATACTGTCCCGGTCCTGGGTACTGCTTCGCGGGCGTTGAGGAAGTTGTACTTCCCGCCCAGTGACTTCAGCTGTGACTAGCTCTGAGTCGCGGAAAAAAAATTCTCTTTCCTTCCTTTCCCGCTAGTGACTTCAGCTATGCGAAGCAGTGAATCCCACCTTTGTCGCCAGTGCTTTGTCCATTGTAAGGATTACGCGGGACAGCTGGTTCAAAGTAACACTTTATTGGTGAGGAACCGGGCAGGGAACAGAATCACAGCGCCTCTATTTATACCCCAGCTGGCAGGCTGGCGACCAATCCTAGCCGCGCCGGTTTCCCGCTGTCAGCACGGACCAATCGGCAGTGGTGAGCTCTGACAGCCCTGAGCTGTCAAGCTGTGTCGCACCTGCGCAGTTACCTGCATCTTTGACAGCTGAGAGCTGTCAAGCGGTTGCGCTTGCGCAGTGGCTACCGGCAGCTTTTGACAGCTGCCAAAAGCTGCCGTTTGTGCTCGGTTGGTTTTACCTCATAACTATTTACATGTAATACATAACCGTTAACTATAACATATTAATACACAACAGTTAAGTCGCCTTTTGATTTCCAACCGCTAAAGGCATCGTAATCCTCCTCCCTTGTGTCCTCCACAAAAGTTCTTTTAAGCAACCGGTCGGCCGAGGGAAGAGAGAGAGAGAGCGCATGCGAAATCCACAAGGGCGGGAAAGGAAGGCAGCTGCTTCGGTGCCGGGTCCAAGAGGGTGGCCGCGCGGAGTGAGTCACTTTTGCCCAGGGTGGCCCCTCACGCGTCTGAGCAGAGGCCTCCTGCATCCCAAAACGCAGACTCAATTAACAGCCGAAAGCAAGCCAGGCCGCCGCCTCCTCCTCCTCCCCCCCCCAGCATTCCAGCTTCTCTCGTGTTTTTGTTTCTCCACATCTTCCTGCATCAGATGGGCCTCCTCCTCACTGGCCCCTGCAGCAACCAAAGAGAAGGCGCAAACAGTGGCGGAGGGGAACGTTTCACCGAGGCGGCCCTCTGTGTGGAACTGAAGAGGTGGATGTTGGGAAAGAGGGAGAGCGACGGAGAAAAGCGAGTTGGGTCAAGGATGCTTCTTTCCTCCCGCACCTCAGGCTCAAGGACAGTATGAAACTCTCGGTAGGCAGTTTCCCAGCTGTACACAGATCCCGAAAATAGGCGGCAAGTGCGCGTCCCACTGCAGGTAGTCCTCGACTTATGACCCAATTTTTTGTTTCCTGAGACGTTTGTTACCGGAATTGTGCCCTGACTTTTCTTTGCCACAGCTGTTAAGTGAATCACTGCTGCTGTTAAGTTAGTAACAGTGTTGTTAACTGAATCTGGCTTTCCCATTGGCTTTGCTTGTCGGAAGGTCGCAAAAAGTGATCACGTGACCCCAGGACACTGCAATGGTCATACATATGAGTCAGTTGCCAATCCTCTGAGATTTGATCACGTGACCATGGGGGATGCTGCAACAGTCGTTAAGTGTGAAAAACAGTCATAAGTCACTTTTTCCGGTGGCGTTGTAACTTCAGTCAGTCACTAAATGAACTACCTGTACTGTATATTGAAGCAGGAAACACAGGTTAATTTCCCCCTCCTGTTATGTGTCCCAAAATATTCCCCCTCTCTCTAATATGCAGTCACCCGATGTTATGTACAATATGTTGCCTTGCAGAAGCACTTCAGCCAATCAATGTAGGAGACTAACATTTGTAAATTGTCCTTGCTTGGTAATTGTAAATAAGGCTGAATGGGCAGAGGTAGGGTGGCTGTTGCAGGCAGGATCACAGAGGTGAGGGAAGTGAGTGTTTGACTCTTAATCTCTTCACTGAAAGTGAAGAGTCTATAACAGGGATCCCCAACCTTGGCAACTTTAAGACCTGTGGACTTCAACGCCCAAAATTGGGAAATCTGGACTTTGAAGTCCACAGATCTTAAAGATGCCAAGGTTGGGGACCCCCGGTCTATAACACACATCTTTTTTTTCTTTTTTTTACTCAGATTAGTGCTAGCAGGAGTGGATAGGAAGCAAAATCATTATTTTCATTTCAGCATTTTGTTCAAGGATGAAGAACTTACAGCCCTCCAGATGTTGTTGAATAACACCTTCCACCAATGTATGTTGCTGAATAATGACTTCCTCCAGTAATATCTGGAGGACAGTGTATTTGGCATATGATGAGATGGCCCTACACTACTTCACTACAGGGCGCCTGTTAAGTTCTGCAAAGCTGCCAAGTTGAACTGCATGTCTGCATTCAGGAAATCCTGATTGTTTACTGAGCCAAGTGAAGGCTGAGATGACCCCACAGCCCCTGCAGGAGGTCCCCTGTCTCACGGGGCAGGCTATTTTGGTCCTCAGAGTGGATTCTGGGGGCAAATCTTTGTGCCTGGGGTAGAGGAAGGAGAGCTACAGGTCCCTCTGACCCACCCATTCTCAATGCACTCTGCAAGTTGACAAGTTCTGGTGAGCCACCTCTGACTAACTATGCTGTCTACGTGCTGTACTTGACAAGGTGGCTCAGGCTCAGCAGGTGGAGTCAGGTCTGCCGTGGGTGGGAGGCAGGCTGGTTGCTGAACTGCTGGGTCTTATGAGAGCAGGAGCAGCTGGGCAAAATGCCAGCAGATGCTTCTGGACCTGTTGTGAAGATGACTAATGCAGTTCTTATCAAAATGTGTAACACGGGAACTCCATACTTCTTCAGGAAGACAGCTTAATTATTCGCATCCTGGATTGTTACTCTGGCCCACTTGGAGTGTGAGGGGCTGCCTAGATCTAGATTAACCACTGACTCATTGCTAGGCATGCTCCCTAGAGCTGATTTATAGGCAGCCCACAGTGCCAGGATTCCACCTTCAAAGCCACACAGTAAAGCAATTAGATCATTTCACCCTGTTTGTGTTTTATTTATTTTTTATTTTTTTGGTGGCCAGGGGTCTTAAATGGTGGTTTGCACCTTTTTTTCTGAAAGAAAGAAAACTTCAAATTTAAGATGGCAGCTTTATATGTAGGTATCTGCCTTATGTAGCATCCCTTGCTATACTGAACGTGAGATTAGTAGAGTTGTATGTTGTCCTTGTGCATGATCCATATAAAACTTTCTTTGTACTGCTCCAATTTATTATTATTATTATTATTATTATTATTATTATTATTATTATTATTATTATTATTATTATTATTATTTATTAGACTTATATACCGCCCTTCTCCCGTAGGACTCAGGGCGGTTCACAAGGTTTTTTAAAAAAACAATACAACAATTTCAAAAATTAAAAACAATTAAAATGATTACATTAACCTTGAATAAATAAAAATCCCAATAGAATCCAATTAAAACCCCAATTAATACTCTCAGTCCAGGCCAGAAAGCTCAAAGAGCCAGGTCTTCAGGTCCCGGCGGAATGAGCGAAGGTCAGGGGCAGTCCTAAGCTCTACAGGCAGCTGGTTCCAAAGGGCAGGCACACCTACAGAGAAGGCCCTCCCCCTGGGTATTGTCCGCCGGCAATCTTTTACCAGCGGTACCCTGAGAAGACCCTCCCTGTGGAAGCGCACAGGACGAAGGGAGCTTGATGCTGGCAGCAGGTGCTCCCTCAGATATCCCGGATCCAAGCCATTTAGGGCTTTATAGGCCATCACCAGCACCTTGAATCTCACCCGGAGGGCAACCGGAAGCCAATGCAGCTCGCGGAGCAGAGGTGTTATGTGGGAGTATCAGGAAACCCCCATCACAACCCGCTTAACTATATAAGCCACCAAAGCAATCTGCCATGGAAGGGTTGATTCATATGATCTGTCTTAACTAGGCTGAGAGGGGGTGTCATCTTCCTTTCTCACTGCTCCATGTGCATCCCTCACAAATGTCATGCTTGGTAGAAGAGAATGACCAGCTGGAGCTTCTTGTTCTTGAGCTATAAGTATATGAACAATATGGTCTTAAGTTGTAAAGGGCAAGTATGTTCCATCTTTAAGTTGAACCTACTTATTGGACAAATCCATTTAGTTTTCTTGGCACCATGAAAATTCAGCCTTTCGTTTTGGCATTTCTGGTCATCTCTCATCCAGGTACTACTATTGGATCCAACTATGTTGGCTTTTGAGAACAGCCAAGGTATGTAAACTGTTGCTACTTACCAGATATACAAAGAGATTAAAAAAAGTCACACATAGGCTGTGAATTTGATGACCTATAGTGCATTTTTTTCTAAAATAAACACCCTCACCAAAAAAAGAGAGAAAGTTTTGAATGTGAGCATGAGTGCATACAAGCATATCCTGTAGATACATTTATCTAGCCACTGTGGGGAATTGCCTTTCATATGTCTTTGAAGAAATTGTCAGCTGTTAAAGAATACAGGGGATACACATTCTACTGGATCTTATTCTAATTAGTTTGGGACAAAGTTAAAATGGCACTTAAACTGCCAAAGATGAGGAGCTATGGCATCAAAATGAGGTTTAAAAAAAGCAAGCAAAGTATGTACCTGTCAAATGTGTATGTAGAGATGCTCATTTAGAAGCAATTACTCATAGCATCATCCAAGCCATCCATATATCAGTGTAATAGTAATGAGGACAGACTTTATAGCACAGGTTGGGCAATGCTGTGAAGGCACTATTAAGTTGCTAGGAGGATATCATTGTATATAATATTAGTGCACAAGAAGCATGTAGATCACAGTTGTCCAACCTTTTGGCTTGCCTGGGCTACATTGAGTGAAGAGGCGTTGTCTTGGGTTGCATATAAAATATACAGTATAATTAGGTAACAATACTATATATAAATAACAAATTTCTTTTTATATGTATGTTTTTTATTATCTTGTAGGGTCTCATTACTAGCTGTCCAAGATCATGTGTGGCCCACAGGGCGTGGGTTGGACATGCCTGATGTAGAGTCAGAGGCTCCAGGCTTGCAAGAAATCTAAAAGTTTTCCCAAAGTAGTTGTTTTTTTTTCATTCAAGCATGAAATTTCCATCCTATCTTAATTTGGTTGGACTTGGGTGATATATAATAAAATACAGTAATACTGTATTTTCCCGAAAGTAAGGGCTACACCAACAATAAGCCCTAGCTTGATTTTGGGGGGTAGGCCTAATATAAGCCCTATCCCAAAAATAGGCCCTAGTTTTGGGGTGAGGAACAAACTTAAAAATCAAGCTAGGGTGGGGGTGGGGGGATGGAGCTGCCCCACCCACCCTGTACCCACTTACCTTGCAGCCAGGCCTCTCCTTGCCGGCGTCTTCTGCAGCCAGATCTGCATTTCTTAGTCACAGGGCTTTCCAGAAGGCCTATGCAGCCAAGAGCCGAGCTATGGATTCAATTGGCTGCTTAGCTTCTGGAAAGGCCTGACTGCAAAATGCAGGCCTGAATGCACCTGCCGAACTTCAGCCCCAGAAGAAGTGGACTGGCTGGCTGGGGCTGCTGGTGTGGGAGGCGAGGTAAGGCCTACCCCAAAAATAAGACCTGGTGCCTCTTTTGGAGGCAAAAAAATAAGAGAAAAACCGGTCTTATTTTCGGTAGCTATAGAGTATGAAATCATAGAACAGAAAAGAACCTCACAATAAAACCCATTCAAGAGTCCCTGTCTCTACAATCAGCCCTCAAGGACCTTCCGAAAAAACCAGGTCTTTACAAATTCACGGAGGGCTATGAGAGTTGGACCTCTTCTCACCACGATAGGGGAGACCCTTAGCAAGATCTCCGAGGCAAGTGGGCAGGTTCTATCTTACCTACCTTGATCTCAAGCCTGATTACCACCAAGTTGTAATTATTATGTGACCAATGGGGAACGTTATTAATTATGGTGTTTTAAATAATAAAAATATATAAATAAAAAAGAGCCACTTTGCTTGCTGTAGTGGAAACCAGGAGATGGTGAGTTTTAGGTCTCCCTTAGGCATGAAAATCAACTGGATAGCAACCTGCTCTTAAAAAATTGTTTCATTTGCTACAAAAAATGAATTTCTTGGTAAGTTTTTATTATGTCTTCATTACTTAAGGATTGTCTGATTTTAAAATATGGGACATCAGATTCCTATTTTTAAATAAGGAAGGAAAAGCAAGTACTGTAGATGGAAAACCTAAAACACTGAAGAGAACCTGAAGAGAATACAATATTGTTGCCTTTTTTGTTTGCAACCTAAGAGTGATTCACTGGGCTGCAAGAAGAATGACTCAAAATTTGTCCCTTGCTCTGGATTTTATTGGGATCACTTTCTGATGGCACATTGATCAATGACCATGCATGAGGTTTTTCAGTTTTGATGCCCTCTTGGTGAATCCCCATCAGTCTTAACCAAAATGACTAATAGTTATGCTATGCTGGAATTAATGAAAGCTGTAATTCACCCCATCAGATTACCATCAGAAAATTAACAAGAGGAAAGGAAGACAGATATAATCGCTGAATTGCTTCAGAGTTGCTGCATTCGGTTTCTTTAATCTCTTTCCAGATGAAATCCTTTCATTGTTCATTCAGGTTTGGGTGGGCTGTGACTGGGCATCTGCAAGCGATGATTCAAAAGCTTCTCAGATTTTAAGTCAGAGCACCAGTGTCCCAACAGCAGCCGGTCTATGAAGCTGACTTAGCAGAGTCCTCTGAGCCAGCTGTGCATTTTGAGGTGGGCTTGTTCTTTTCACTCCATTACATTTTGCGGGCCATTCTTCCTGTAAATGCTCGCTGACCTGGTTTGGACCTCATAATGAGACTACAGTTCAGTGCAAGCTTCTTTCTGTACTAAAATCTAACTAGATTTCACATGAGGAAATTGAAATCCTACACATTTTGAGTGATTCAATGAGATGTTGCCTTTTTTTTAATGAAAGTAATACACATATTTACATTTTTATTTAACCTGGAAATTACACATCACTACTGGGACCACTGCTGTGGCTAGACCTGAGAAATTACCATTAATTTTATTGTTTTTGACTTCTTTTCACCAAAGATAGATAACATTAGCTACAACCTAACCTTGGACAATGCACAATAGTGTTGTTAATGTAAAAGTAGATACTTCTATTTTTATTTTTTTATTTTTTTTGTAAACATTGTAGAGTCTTAATACTTGCCAAGTCTCACTGAAACTTGTTCTCATTATTCACGTGAAATCTGAATTTGGCCTTCCTGGAAGATTAACAAAAAGCAGAACTCACATGGAACAATTAGAAAAACCTCATTTGCAGATATCTGAGCATGATTGCAGCTCTTTCACTTTCAAGAAACAACAAAACACAGAAGTAAAAAGGAAAGTATGATAACACATTCTTTAAAAAAAATGTAGGTCTAAGTGGTGAAAGATGGCAACAGGTCCAGCCCTACCAACATGCAGAAGTAAGAGGAGATTTCAGAGAGTGGATGCCACGTAGCTGTTGGAAGCAGTATTGTGGTGAATAAAACTGCACCATGCAGTTCGCCTGGAACTCTACGTTATGATAGGTAATGTTGAAGTTAACATTTGGATCAGATGGTGCACAGTATGAGGAATGAAGATATGGGGATCGACACGATCTTGATTTTCTCCTTTCTGACAAAATCTCATAGGGTAATTTGGGGAGGGTGGGCATCATTTTCTCAGCTCTGTTTGAAAAAATGCCATAATTTCTTACCAGTAGTCCATATCTGTTGGTCTTCCATATTAGTGTCTATATTTCAATCCTCTTTATTTTTCTTCCCAGGATGCCTCATTTTACCAATAAAGAGAATATTTGTAGCTCAGGGTTGAACTGCGGAGTCCTTGGTGTTCTCTGAGCTTGGTTGTGTTCTTGCAGACGTTTCATTAGCTGGCCAGGTAAAATCATTAGTGCTAGAAGGCAGTTAACACCCACAACTTTAGAAACCCCATTTCCTTCTAGCACTGAAGGTGTTACTTAGCCGGGTAATGAAACATCTGCAAGAAAACAAGATTAGAGAGGACTAAGGACTCCACCTGCCTTATTTTTTGTTGTTGTTAGTTGCGAAGTTGTGTCTGACCCATCGCAACCCATCGCAACCCCTCCAGGCCTTCCTGTCCTCTACCATCTTCTGGAGTCCATTTAGGCTCACGCCTACTGCTTCAGTGACTCCATCCAGCCACCTCATTCTCTGTCGTCCCCTTCTTCTCTTGCCCTCAATCTTTCCCAGCATTAGGCTCCTCTCCAGTGAGTCCTTCCTTCTCATTAGGTGGCCAAAGTATTTGAGTGTCAACTTCAGGATCTGGCCTTCTAAAGAGCAGTCAAGGTCGATGTCCTCTAGGACTGACCGGTTTGATCGCCTTGCAGTCCAAGGGACTCGCAGGAGTCTTCTCCAGCACCAGAGTTCAAAGGCCTCAATTCTTTGGCGTTCAGCCTTTCTTATGGTCCAACTTTCACAGCCATACATTGCAACTGGAAAGACCATAGCCTTGACTATACGCACTTTTGTTGGCAGGGTGATGTCTCTGCTTTTTAGTGTGCTGTCTAGATTTGCCATAGCTTTCCTCCCCAGGAGCAAGCGTCTTTTAATTTCTTGGCTACAGTCCCCGTCTGCAGTGATCTTGGAGCCCAGGAAAATAAAATCTATTACTACCTCCATTTCTTCCCCATCTATTTGCCAGGAATTGAGAGGGCCGGATGCCATGATCTTGGTTTTCTTAATGTTAAGTTTCAACCCAACTTTTGCACTCTCCTTCACCCGCAACAAGAGGCTCTTTAGTTCTTCTTCACTTTCTGCCATTAGAGTGGTATCATCTGCAGACTTATTTTTATCATGGTGTAAATGCAAATATCTTTAATAGCTATACTCTGTTGAAGATGTCCTTCCTTCTGAACCCCATGAATAGTTAGCCCGTATTGGCAAGAAGATCATGTGCAATAAGCAGAACATGCAAGCAGGGATCATCCGCAACAGATGTTTGTTAGACAACGCTAACACATTTTGTAAAGCAGATCCAGATGGTTCAAGCACAGGAGCCAGCCAAGTATTACAAGGAGGGAAATAAAGCTGTAGTCGGTTTTGCCAGCTACTTAGTTAGTTTGCAAAAACTTTATTTCTGGTCCACAATATAGTAATTCCCTCTAAGCTTTGGAACCATTCGATGCCGCTCCTGATTAGCTTTATCTCAGAGGTGCTCACTTTTTACTTTACCCCTTCAGTCTCCAGGGAATATGCAAACAAGAGTTCTTTCTCTGGCACCAGACAAAATCCTTTCCTTACCCAGATTTGTAATTAAAGTGGGCTGAACTGGAGGTTGCTTTTGGCAATTGCAACATTAGTAGCAGTGGAGATCACAAATAAATGGAGAAGAGAGTTGCACTGTATTAAGACAGCAGTTAAGCTGTGTCAGAGAGGAGGGCTTCTTTATTTGGGGCCCAGGAGACTACCTGAGGGGGCTGTGGGGTGTGAAGACCTTGGCAAACAGTTCAAGAACTCCTGCTCTGAACAGGCAGGCAGGAAGGATTTTGCATCTGGCTGTGGGGTGACTCAAGATTTCTCTGTCTTTAAAGTTATGAGCAGCAGGTCAGCTTGTATTTATGCTGCGTGAGTCAAATCTGCATCCTTGTCTCCAAGATCACTTCACCATATGGTAGTGTTATAAACTCAGCTACAGCTAAAATCAAACAGAAACAGACCTCCCTGCGTGGAGATCCACACATACGTAGCTCTAGACAGGCACTCTTCTTGCTTTTCTGCCTATCCTGATCCTCATAAATTCTTCTCCATGAGATTCTTGGGCTTTTACCTGTTGTTAAACTTTCCCCAAACCCTTATAAACTCCCTTGTTCCCAACCTGCTAATCATGATGGATCCTGCCCTCTAACAACTTCAGCAGAGCCAGATCAGAAGGTTCATAGCTATTCAACTGTTGAAGTTTCTGTAGTATCGGTATAGGTCAGCCCAACTTGCATTTTTCCCTGGGAGAGAATGGAAAGCTAATTATTGGCTAGGAAATGTGCATAGATGTTTCAACTTTATTCTATGTTTCTGTTCTGTCCCAGCCTACCTGAGTCCTTGTTATGCTCTTCCAAGAAACAGGCAGGAACCGCAAGAAAAAAAACAACAACTCCTTTTATTCTCACAGACCTGAGTCAATGTCCAAGACAAACAAACACAGCTCACAGAAACTCCATCCTTTGGGAATCAGCACCTCCCACACCTTCCCTTTTATTATTCAGCCAAGGCGTGGCTTCCTATTGCCTTCTCCTTTGCCTTTGGAGCTGCCCCATTGCATTCCTCTGTCCTACTCGCTTCTCTTGCCGGCACTTTCATGCATCCTATATACTTCCCAACTGTTCTTCATCACTGTCCAACTCAGGCTCCCAGCACAGCTGTGTCTCAGCCTGAGTGTGAGTAGAGGGGCCAGCCTTCTCGTCCGACTGTAAGTCTTGGAGCTCTTCAAAACCTTCTTCTGACTCTAATGATACTCTAGGCTGCTCCTCCTCATCTGATTCCTCAGAGTTAGCTGCTGGATCCACTGGTTGGCAAGGAATCATAACAGTTTCCTTTGAGAGTTCAAAATACCATACCTAGCTCAAAGTTCTCCCCTTTGTTCTCCCACAAACAACCCTGTGAGGTAGGCACAGCTGAGAAACAGTGATTGACCAAAGGAAGGTAGAGGGCTGTTAATGTTCTTTCTTTCATTGTTTCTGACAGATTTTCTGCTTCTTTTCCTTCCATTTAGACATGTAGGCAGTGTGATAAAAAAGTAATAATAAAAGAAGTAAAGACTGGGAAAGCCCTGAATTCAGAGAATTAACACCCTTTCGTAACCCTTTTTACACAACCCAGCTGAGCCCAGGGCAATTGCAGGCCAGGATTAAGTGCTCTTGCTTAATTTTCACAGTTGTGTGTGTTCTGGTCATCATAGCCTTGCTTGACTCAGTTAAAAATATTGTATGAATTTTGGTGGCTTGCAATCTGGATTGCGGCGATCCAAGTCCAATATTTGAACCACTACAACTCCTTGGCTCTCTTGGTAAAGACCCCAAATCCAAATGCCCTAAATAAATGTGTGACTGTGGAGGTGGCAGAGGAGGGCAGGAGGAGTAGAGAGGCATTAATAGGCTGACAAAAGGCACAAGGAAGTCCTCCCAGAGGAAGGGAACTAGAGGGTCTTACAACGAAATGGGATGAAGGTGGTTTGCAGTACTTTATCTGCTCAGCAATCTTTCATCTATACTGTGGATCTGAAGAGTTCCTCAAATCGCACTCATTTCCTTATTTGAATAAAATGATCTCGGGCTATTTATGCCTGCTGCCATGACCTAGCCTGCTTTTCAGATGCCATGGCTATGCCCTGGCATATCCCTATGCTGGAATGGAAAATTATGCTATGATTCATGTTTTATTTATAGATTTTAGCATCTAGTCTGCTCACCATTGACTTTCTTGTTGGCTCCACTATGAGGAAATGGGCTGCAGGAGGGTGCCTAAGTTAAAGCCCTGATGCCAGCCATCCTCTTAGTACCGATGTCATCTAGGTTTCCTCTTCATGAACGCAGAGTTAACTGGGGGAGGGGGGCGTACCATTTTTTTGCAGGTCTTACTCAAGCCTCAGCTCCTCCACTGATTCATCTGAAAATGTCACTTTTTGAGACACAAGATGGAAAATCCAGTTTTCTTCTCTGCAGCTGTGGGAAACATATATTTCACATCTCAAAATTTTCCAGTGAGTTACACATAAATGTTTTAAATGTCACTACTACAACCCAGATGTCCTGTATGCAACTTGTTATCCAACATTGGAAAGAAAGAGAAAGACAATCCAGATCCCGCCCCCTTTATCGGATGTTTCTACTTGTATAGTTTGAACTTACTAATTTTCAGCATCAGGATATTTTAGTTCTTTGGGAACAACGCATGACTCATGCCTGGTCTGGTTTCCTACAGTTTTATTTATTATTTTCTTTGCTTACTGTAGGCATATACATCTCTCTTTTTGAAACTTTCTCAGGGCATCTAGCAAAAATGATTAAATGATTGTAAAAAAATGTGTTTTTTAAAAAGATTCTCTGTAATTAGAAACATTCTTACCAATTAGTTTAAATGCAGCAAATCCTGGGCTTGTCTACTCAAAACTTAGAATTCAATGGGACCTATTTCTACGCAACCATGGATAGTAGTTTTTTCCGCAACATAACAATAGTGACTCCACAGTCTGTGACCTGAGAATTATTTGGGCTGAAATATAGGGACCCAGTAGTGATTTAATTGGTAGAACATCCTTCTAGAGCTGAACAGGCTCATTACAGGAAATCTCCATGGCAGTTGAGGCCGGAATTTCCTTAAGTGATGCATTTGTAAAACATGATGCCACATCACCGAGCTATGGCAATTGTAGCAGTCCCTAGTTACCATCGTCAAGTGAATCACTATGGGTCATTAAACAAGGAGCTCACGTGGCCGCAACTTGCAACCTTCCCTGCTGGCTGCCCCATTGATTTTGCTAATGGGAAGCTGGCAGGGAAGACCATAAGTTGCAGTCACCAAATGACCAAGGATTCTGCAACGGTCAGAACCTTGTTAAGTTTGGTCGTAAGTGCCAATCTTTAATTGCCATGGTATGTTTCAATGGTCACGGTGGTTGTTAACTGAGGTCTACCTGTATTAGTCTGAGTCTTCTTCCCCGTAAAATCTCTTGTATGTGCTATGCTGATCTGTTCTGTAAGGTTGGGAGAGCCTCCAGAACTGATTTCAGGGGCATCAGTTGGAGGAAGGAAGGTAAAGATAAGCTTCCTTCTTGGAACAGAAACTCTGCTTGCCTAAAGCTGGAGGTGTGTAACGTTATCCCTACCCCAAACCCAGGTATTACTTATCTTGGAACTCTTATATTTCCTTCCTGGCAGGCAAAACATTTTCTTCCCCCCCCCCCTTTTAAATGTGTAAAGGGGACTTATCTCAGTTCAATTTAGTATAACATGTAACATAACTTGGATCCTGTAACCTGCAAGCTTCTACATGCTACATCTGATAGCAAAAGTAAGTAAATAGGGAGTTGTTAAGGCAGTAAGACATTTATTTGTTTGTTGATTCCATGCATAAAGAAGGTATAAAGAACATATGAGAAGTAACTAGAATACAATCAAGGAAAGCAAGCAAGATGTCTCACAGCTATTTTGTTTTGCTTCATAGCTCGGGTTGGCAGGAATTTTCTCTTAATCTTCCAAAGTAGAGGCAGAGACTGGCAAGTGGGTCAGTTGCTGTAATTTGGAGTATAATATCATGGCTGGCTACGGCTTTCTCTCTTGCCCTTGGTGCCAAGTATTTGTCGCAGGCAACCCTTTCTGCTAAGTAAGGACAATGCTGACACATACTGTAGATTCCTTTCTTGCAGAACAATTTTGCCAGGTCCAGGTGGCAGCTCTCTGCTTCACTTTTACAAACCAATTTTTTTTTATTTGCTTGCCTAGCAATGTTCAGGAGTCCCCTCATTATGATGCCATTTTCCACACCAGCCCACAGCCCTGTGCTCCAGACTCTGTGTCTGCTCATGACCAAAATATTACCTGGCCAATCTGGACATAACTTGATACATAAAAGCCAACTAAAGACACCATCTTTTAACAGCATAGGAAACTAAATGCAAAAACTCTTGCAGGAGGTTTTGTGTGTGTGTGTGTGTGTGTGTGTGTGTAGCTGGCATGATACAGCTCGTCTTGGGTGTTTTCTTTAATTTGGCATGGTTTGGATGAAAGCCCGCTCTAGAAAGACAACAGGCCAGATATAGTACCCACCCTGCCCCTCCAAGGTGAATTATTACCTGTTACCATGGGAACCCCTTCCCTATAAAGTCCCTCGCATGCTGACTTCGTACCTCTCCAAAATAGGTAGACTGCGCCACCCTGTTTTGACAGTTTCAGCTGCCACCCATTTGCTTTCATAGCTTGGATGAAAGCATTTGGGATGTGTTTTTCTTATTCTTGTGAAATGCAATGACATTTGCCAAGGTAAGCTGTTCACATTATCTTAACTTCCTAGTTTCTCACACAGAACTTACCTCTCCAGCAAACAAATATTTTGGCTTTGGCAGGTCTTAATTTATGTTTGTTTAAACAAATGCAAGTGAAGAGTCTTTTTGGTGGTAGCTCCACTTTGTTGTTGAGTCCACCCTGTGGAAATAGGCACAGCACCAACTTTGCTAGCCATTGGGAAACTTGCAGAGACGTCTTTGTTCTAGACTACATAATTGGGGTTTATGTGCTCTGCTTTTCATTATACTTTAGCCTGCTTTTCCTTTTGATGTTTTAAAAATTTGTATTTTGAAAATTGCTTTTGTTTTATGTACTGTTAAACTACAATCTCTGTGACAGATGGCATGGCAACATTCTGGCATGCTTTTAACCCTGCAAGAAAGCTATAAATACATTAAAGTTATGTAAAGGGATGTTTAGATTCTGCATATTTCATTGCCAGATCATGCACAGTTTAGACTACAGACACACACAAACACACGAAAAACAAGCAAGAGTGACTATTTCTTTGTCAAGACAGAAGAATATGCACCATCAGTAAGAAGCCTAGGTTGGTTTTCCTCTCTGTTACAAAGCTGTCATCACATTAATATTGATGCGTATTTTGGCATTAGTAACAGAAAAACCATCCAAAAGTGAAGTATATGGCCAAGCTCATAGACCTGCCTTTAAAAACAAAGCACCCATGTATTACTGTAGCACTTTGGGGGTGAGGAAAAATAAGTTCAACAAGTCTTAACTGCTCAGAATATTTTGAGAAAATGGGATCTGGAAATTCCTCTGTGCATAAAATGCAGAGACAGAACTTTCTACCTAGTTAGCATAACTTATGTTCAGTTTTTTCAACAGATTCTTCAGAGTTTTCAAGAATAATTTAAACACGGTGAATAACATCATATTAGTGATAAAAACAGCACAACCCAAACACAGAAATAAATCACATTCAGTTGAATATTCTGGAAAATGATTGATCCTTAATTATATGCAAATAATAATAAAGTTGGCACCAGGAGAACTTCTCTGGAGAATGTTTTCCATGCACAGGAAACAATAAATAAAGCATAAATGTAGGAGAACTCTGTTAGTTCAGGGTTTTCAGCCCCGAAACCTATTAAGAGCTGAAATTAGGTCTATAAATGGAATTGTCCTCATCTTTAAGGAAAGGTCATTTAAAAACAAGCAAGCAAACAAAAAATAATCCCAGTAGATCTTCTTGACTTCTAGCAGCTCTCTAAAGACGACTGAGCTTTCTGAAGATTGCTGTGACCACATAACAGTGGGAAATGATGGTGTGCAGCTATGCTTTCTTCTTAGCTTTATGGATTTAATGATAAACGTAGAAGTGAATGGCAGTGCCTTAAAATGCCACAAGTGTTTGCTGATGGAATAGAGGGGAAGGGAGGAAGGGATGCAAAGTAGCATCGTTAACCACCTCCTTGTATGGTGCTTTTATTGATTTTTCTTTATAAAAGGCAGTAAAGCAATGGATTTAAAAATAAAATATCACAATGCATATTTCCTTGTTACAAAATTGTTCCTGCTGAGAATTACGGCCCAGTGTTCCATTCTGTCTTCTTGTTCCGGTTTTCCCATATTTCCTTTGCCATTGTTAACTTTTTTCATTTTTGGTGCTAAGCACAAATGTTTTTCCATGTTGAGTATACCTAAGATTAATAGGCCACAAATTAATGTACTTATTTTGTACATTAATTTGTAGCATATCAATCGTGGGTATACTCAATATCTACATTTTAAGTACAGTACCTAAGTTTCATAATTGATTCATCTTTCTTGATTGCCTGTCTTTTGTCAATTCTACAAAAGAATTTGGCTGAAGCCATTTTCCCTTCGTTTTCGGTTGTCACAGAATTGGGAATTGATTGTTTTTTAGTTAGTCAAAACAATGTGGTTCTGTGGGAACCAAGGTCATTGCTGATTGCAATTTGGTGGGCTAAATCTTCTGTTAGAAAGCTGGCGCAAGTAGTCAATTGGGGAATGTAATTCATGACACTTTACTGGGCTGGAATCCTAGATGTAGGCAGGGCTCAGAGCCAGGCGAAGCTCCCTGGTCTCATTCCAAAATGAACCTATAGAAATTAAGAAGGAACATTGACATCTTTTCTGGTTGAAAGGTTCTTTGAGGACAAGCAGAGCTTTGTACCTCCTCTGGTGAGCATCGAGAACAATCCCAAAGTCGGGAGGGGGCAGTAATTTAGTGCAGGTGAGGCAATTACAGTCAATTGTCTGCTGCAGCATGTCCCTTGGCAAGAGATGAAAATTCCAGCCAAGTGCTTCTCATATATCAAAGGAGTTAGCTTGTTCCAAAAGTAAAATACTCCCTGCTTCACAAGGCTGACAACCTCTAGGCTGGGAGCAGAGAATAATTCAGTTCCAATGGAGAACCATTTACTTTGAAACAAGTTGAAACAAAAGCTTCTTTTGAGCGTTCCACCGTGCCCAGATGGCCACGTTTCTTTTCCTGTCTTTTACCGGGTCCTTTGCTCTTGGCAGAGAGGAGATAGGACAGCCAACTGCTGCCATAGAGCCACCCAGGAGGTAATGAAGGAACCTGATTGTATAAGAGGCCAAAGGGTTCACATGTAGAGGGGTGGTGGGAAAAGCCGTTGCTAGATGTACGCAAATGACTGGTCATCTGTTGGGAGTTGTGCAAACATTGAACAACAAAAAAAAAGTCTGAACTATAATTCAATTAGAAAGTCTTTGTTTAGAGAAATCAGCTCAAGCTAGGAAAGTAGCTAAATTCAGCACTCCACTAACTTTAGGGCAAAACGGTAGAACTAGTAAATAAAAGAGCTCGTTGTAAGTGAAATGTGCCTTCTGTTGTGGCTTTACCACTGATACACTGTAGGTGAGAAACAAAGAAAAAGTGGGCAACAGAGAGCAGGTGGACTCATGTTTTCGGAGTAGCAATGTGCAAGACAACGTAGTCATTGCAAGGATATGTCATTTTCCAGATGGAAGATTTTCTCAGATAAAAGCTGCCCCTGAATGAATGGCAGAGCTGATCTGGGCTGCTAATTTAGCGGTGGCTTTGTGCCAGCTGGTTTCATCTTTCATGTCCTCCAGGCAGTGAGTTCTTGAGCCAGCCTAGCAAGTACATGGCAACCCAGTGACTCAGCAGCCCACTAAAATATTATCAAACTACAAGCTCCTTGTAAAGCTCCAGGCAGAATTCCATTACAGTTCCATTTCTATACCTTTAGCAACTCCTCCATGGCCCTAACTCAGATTCCAGTTTATATATGCAGTTTCTAGAAGAATTCCTGAAATGTTACTTCCACATGCTCTCAATATATCAATATATTGTGATGGGCTGTCTGCTAAAAGGAAGCAAGACTATGGCATGGACTTGAAAGAAAACTGGAATGCCTGTAAATGTGGAGTCTGTCTGGCAAGAACAAAGAACGTTTATTCACAGAGAATATGCATGTGTAACACTTGTAACAATTCTAGGTGATTAGAGTACTGAAAACAGTAACGAAGTGTTAGACATCCTGCAGCTAGAAGTTAGGAATAGGGATGGCTTGGAGGAAATAGAATGTGTATTAGGTAACTCCTGGAGCATTCATTAGCCAAGGCTTAGGTATAGGTATGGCTAGAGACCAATAGGATAATTGTTTGCTCATTATTAAAATGTTTATTAGATGATTTGTTTTATATATCCCGCCTTATCCTGCCTTCCGCTTTAGTGAAAGTGTAATAAATCTTTCTTAATTCTATTGTTCGAGGTTCCTTGGCATTTTCTAGCCAGGACCCCTTTTCTTGGAGCGCTTCAATAAAAGGAAACAAAACCTGTACCTTGTATCTGGTATTCTTCATCAGCGGCAATAATTGCACATATTCCAAGTTGATGGAATATGGCCAACAATATGTTGTCTTGCAAATTAGTCACTGAATTAGAGATCCCAGCTTGAAAGAACAGGGCAAGCAAGTTTGGGGCAAAATTGGGGTATGGTTGCACTAGGGCATGTTAGCTTCAATGTTCCAAAGACCGACTAGCTTTGTTTCCCTACCATTAGCAGGGACTGAGGACAGGAAGGCCTGGAGGAACATTGTCCAAAGGGTCGCGATGGGTCGGACATGACTTCGCAACTAACAGCAGCAGCAGGGACTAAGGCTGGTAATCTAATTATTTTGTCCACATCTTATTAAAATATTAAATGAAGGAGTTGGCACCAAAGCCATGCTGGGTGATGGAGGTTAATATTCAGGGCCATCTATTGACCATCATGGTATATGAAAGATATAAGGCATTCTTTTCCACTGTCCAGCCATCAATTTCCATGCAATAGCAATGCATTTTAAAAGAAAAATGTACGTCTGAAATATTAAGCCCTGTCCGAAAGCCAAAATAATATATGTTTAATTAATTAATTAATGTTTATGGCTCCCATCTCAAATGCATGGCTTTGGATGGCTAACAATGAAAACAGAACAAAAACCTAGTAAAAGCAACCAAAATTAAAAAGAACAGAAATAACAAAATAATGTATCAGCTGAGAACACCTATTCGACACAATCATTACTGGGAAATGGGCTTACTCATGCTATCCGGGCCCCAGGCTTGATGGGAAAAAATGGGTTTTCAATGCCTTACAAAAGGCCAGCAGGGCTCAGGAAAGTTGAATCTCTTGAGGGGAATGCCAGAGGGTAAGTATCATGGCAGAAAAGGCTGTTCCTGGACCCACCAGATGAAGCCCTCTTGTGAACAGGACCCCCGGAGCATGTTCCTCCTGCTAGATGTAACAGGATGGGTAGAGACCAGAGGGGACAGCTGATTCTGTAGGTTAATAATACTTCTTCCCAGCAGTTAACATCTTTAGGACATTACAAAACATATGCTTTAATGAAGCATTATTGTTGTGTCTAATAACATAGATTTACTTGTTTTGTATGCAAACAGGACCGGATGCAGTAAGTTTGAAATATGGATATAGTGTGATATTATAGAATGAAGCTGATGAAGGTAATCACAGGAAACGAAGGTCTAGGTGTAATTTGGAACAAAAAGGCTAAAAATCAGCAGATACAAATTTGTGTCATTTAGGTTGTTTGGGAGAATTGTTACATGAAAACGACAGAATTAGCAGAGATGGCAAAATTGACTTCCTTGATTAGAGAAAAGATCATTGTATTTATTAGGGACTAGAAATTCCTTATGGACTTTTGCTGAAAAAAAGAAGAAAATGAGCATGATTTATGGCTTTGATGATTACAAAGGGTGGACTATAGAAAGGCGGATTCTAGAAAGAAGGAAATGATGTTATAATCTTGGAAAGTGCAATTGAAAGGAACTGTTTGTAACTGCTGTTAAGATTGGAAGTTGCTACAGTTTTTTTTTCTATTTTCTTTTCCCCATTTCTTTTCTTCCCTATTCACTATTTTTATCTGTTTTATTTCTTTTTCTAAAATTTGCTTTGTTATTTATCTTGATAAAAGACCTTTTTAATAAAAATTGTATTGCAAACATGTAACCCAAACACAGAACTTTGAGAATAACCACATAGGTGTGTCACCTCCTTTAAACTACTGCCACCTTGTGGTTAATTCTTTTTTTTTTGCCATATTCACAATGTAGGTTTAAAAAACACAAATGTAGCACAGGCTTGAGCTTTTTAAGAACGATAAAATATTCCAAACTGATCATAGAACATTTCCCTTTATTATTTCTATTTTAAAGTCTAGTGCATACAGCTCCACTTAAATATGAAAAGCCATAAATAAAAAACACTCAGTGAGCTCCATCAAAGGAGAAAGAATTCTCCTATGCAAATTTCACTGCACAATCATTTATTCTACATTGGTTAAGTTTCTACTTGCACAGCCACCAGATTTGGCATTTCTCTGCCTGTAATAGTTAAACTGGCTTTCTCAATTTAAATGATCAAAATAAGTGCCTGATGAAGGTTCTGTGTCATCAAGTCAATTCTTATTGACCTTATACAGTGCATTCAGAAAATATTCAGATCCCCTTCACTTTTGTCAATTTTGTTATGCTGCAGCCTGATTCTACAGTTGTTGAAATCTCCCTATAATGACAAAGTGAAAATGGAATTTTAGAACTTTCAAAACTGAAAAAAAGCAAAGGGGGGTCTGAATACTTTCTAAATGCACTGTAGATATTCTGGATCTGTCCCCAGCTTGCTGCTATAATCGAGTATGCTTCCCCCCCATTTCCTTGCATTGCAATATTAGAGCTCTCTCCAGAGAGATAAGACTTTGCATAATGCGTCCAAAGTAGGATAATTTGAGTCGTCACCTATTTGTCTGATGATCCATTTGTTTGCTTTCTTAATTGTCAGTTGCATTCCAATACCAAAATTCAAAAGCGTCAAAACTTTCTCTTGGCTTCTTCAAAATCCAACTTTTATTTCCACAGTGTGCCACAGGAAAATCCACTGACTACACAACTCTGATCTTTGTTATCTCTAGAAACATCAAGGCATCCAAATATTTTTGTCAGGATATTCATTGCTACTCTACCAAGTGCTGGCCTTTTGACTTCAAAGAACATCTTTGTCAGGCATGTTAGTCTAAAACAGATTCTGTAAAACAAATGGTTAAAAAAAAAGATAAAAAGAATGGGCAGTTAAATAAATCATAGGTGGAGGTTTTTTTTTAAAGTGTATATTGGAAATGGAATTATAAGTAAAAAATCAGAAAAAAATCAATATGGATCAGAAATAGATATGTCCATTTTTCTGAGAATTCTATTATTTCACAAGAGACATTATTTAAGCCATTGCACACCTTATTTAGGTTAGCAGAACTTACCATATCAATCTATAAATTCTATAGTGATATAGAACAAAATCATGGTGTAGCAGAGGCATTCCATGCTTATTTCTAAGAAAAGCATCTAGGTTATTCATTATTGGGACATATGGTACAAACTGTTAAAAAATACTTATTTTGGAAGCTTGTAATTTATATTAGAGGGCAGTATATAAAAATGGAAGAAAGTCAAATACTACTGTTCCCCACTTCCCAGGGATTCTTTTCTTTCTCTTCAAGAGTATTTTTTCCATAAAGCATGCTTCACAAGTAAATTGCAGGTCTCCTGTGTGCGAGTGCTTGCAAAAATAATTGGACCTTGTGGCCTAGTCCTGCTCCACTGCTGACCTGCTATAGCAGACATGTCAAACACAAGGCCCAGGGGCCGGATCTGGCCCGCGAAGTGGTTTCATGTGGCCTGCGAAGCCATCCTGGAAACAGTGAGGGAACGGCCCCCACTGCCTTGGCCCTGGCCCAGAGACCCTCCTCCTGCCAGAGACCCTCAGATCTGTCCCACTCCTGCCCAGGCCCCCATAGGCACCCTTGATGCCAAAGATGTAGTTGGCCATGCCTACCCAGTAGGCCATACGCACTCTAGCCACGCCCACCCAGGCCATGCCCACCCTGGCCACACCCACCCGGCCCCCTGAGGGCAACCACAATGCTGATGTGGCCCTCAATGAAACACCCCTGTGCTACAGTGTACATAAGATATGCAAATCTTTCAGGGTGATATAATGTGGAATCTTTAATGGAACCTCCCACTGAATAAAAGGGCACAGCAAACCAATTTCATCTGCTTTTCCCTGCTGCGGTTGCTGTTATTGGGATTCCTTTTTACTAGATCCTGAAAGTAGAGGAGCACATCACTGTAGATCAGGGGTCAGCAACCTGAAGCAGTGAAAGAGCCACTCAGAACCGGTTCCCTCACAAAAGGAAAAACTGGGAGCCGCAAAAAAATGTGTGCGCATGTGCGTACATGCCCGCATGCGCAGAACAGGGTTTGACTGAAGAGTGGAGCCAAGGCAAGATATGCACCTACCCTGCATATTTGAATTGATTGGTTGAACTTTTTTAGTCCCACTTTTTTTTGGGGACTGCACATGGCAGAAGACTGGGAGCCGCAGGATATGGCTGAAAGAGCCACATGCGGTTCTGGAGCCGCGGGTTGCAGACCTGTGCTGTAGATCGTCTGGCTGCAGACCAACAGGGTGTGTCTGTATGCATATGTGTAGGTATACTACACATGTAGTCCTTGTATTGATTAGTCACTTGAAATTACACCATTCCCCCTGCAGTTACTTATGACCTGGTTCTGAAGTTCTAACAGACGCGCGCACACGTGCACACACACCATCCATGGTCCCATGACTGCACTTGAAGCGCTTGGCAGTTGGGCCTCATTTATGGCCGTTTGCAGTGTCCCACAGTCATGTGAAGCAATATTTTTTTTGGGCCAAAATCTGGTGTTTACACTGGTTTCTGACAAAACCCAGCCATAAAGTGTTTGCTTAATGATCACGGTGTTGACCATTGACCATACCAAAAGTAAAATTGGGTCAATCATGTGATGACTTACTTTATGACTGTCACAATGTGTGACCATAATTGCCAGGCTTTATTATGGTTGTAAGTTGAGGTAATAAATTACTTACATTAAAAAACAAAAATAAGTATTCTCTGTTATAAACATCTACTTAGTAGTCTTGAAAAGTTTATCCAATAGTGTTCTAGGGGCAGAAAGGATGGCCGACCTGAATGGAGCAGCTGAAATGAAGTCTGTGTTATGTACCAATGCAAAACGAGGGATATCTCTAGTTATTTAAAACTCCTTTTATATTTCAATTTAAATTAAGGTTATAGGAAGGCCAAGCTAAATATAGATACACAAACAAGTGCGAGCCTAATTCCTCAATCCCCAAAATTCACTTTTATTACCTCATCAACATAAATACTGGATACCAACTCATTTAAATTTATTGTGCTCTCTCTGATATCACTTATATAGTCATGAAGCATTTTTATACAGAATGTATGGGATCCATCTTGCCAGTGGGACACAAAAGACCACAAGAAAATCCAGACAATCCACAGGCTCTCCATCTTGCAGTGGACGGCCTAGTAACGGTTCAAATATGTCCAAGTGCGGTTGTAGTTGTAATCTAGAAGTTGCTCAACAGGTCCTGAAAAAGAAGCAATTTGTTTGAGATACTGTGTAGAGAAGCCTCTGGCATTATTTAATAAGGTAGGAGAGAGGCGCTAGATCAGGGATGCCCAACCTTGGCCACTTTCTGACTTATGGACTTCAACTCCCAGAATTCCACAAGACCAGAGGTTTTACTGGTCTTGTATGAACAACTGTCAGATCAGATGTAACAACACAACTCTGTTCAAGGTTTCCAAATAGCCTAACCCCTCTGAATATAAATTGGATTCAATAATGCATCAAAATCCAAGTCAGACATTTTGAAAGAAGTTGGCACTTGAGGGTGAGGAAGATTTTATCTCCCATTTCTCTGGAAACTGCCTTCAAAGAGGTTTGCTTTAAAGCTTCAGACAGAACCTTAACAACTGCACTGGATGATGGGAGAAATCACCAGCAGTTCTAAGTCAGCTACCTGTTCAGGTAGGTTTCAAGGCACAGCTTTCCTGGGCTGACAGGTTAACATTTAAGAGTATAACTACAAGCAGGTAATTCATGTCGTAGGACAAATTTGATCTCAGAAATAACATTTTCACAAACATCTTTAGAGTCCAATTGCATTACGGCTGTCTTACAGTGGGATTGTATGAAGGGTGGCATGCAGATCTGGGTTTATACTCAATTCGGTTTTGTCATAAATAATCAGAATATGATCTGGCAAAGTTAATCTGAAGCATTTTAAGCATACTAAATTAAACAACAGATTGTTTCCTCCTTCCTTAGCAATCACAACTCAAAGCATAATAACTTACCAACTCCTGCAACAACAGGACATCTGTCATACACGTATTTACTGCAGACATCCTGAACCATTTGGGTATCAATTTCCTAGATGACAGAAAAACAGATATAGTCCCAGCGGAAAATTAGACAATTTGCTAACTATCTATTTTTTTATATGTTGCAAGGCAGGCTTCAGAATTGTAGAAAACTGACATCTCTATGCTTGATTCTGAGTAGGAAGCTGTGTCCTAGCATTTATCAAACAGTTACGCAAATAACTACTGTATCAACAGCAAGGACTACAATCCAGGAATGCAAGAAGATTAGTAAAATGAAGCTCCCTCTTTCATCAAACAAAACAGTAATACTTACAGAAATTCTGGCATCCCATTCTGCCAGAGGTATCCGACGACCGTAGCTCATTAGCTGGGTCGCAATACTCTTACACATGGGAGTAGTACCTGCAAAATAATAGTGAGCTGTCAATGGAATCAATTAGGTGTCTCTTCAAGAGGTGGAGCAGATTCTACAATACACAAACAATGCACGTTGCTAATGAGTAACATTCAAAAAATTCTGCAGTCAGGAATTTCTTTTTTATATGACGTTACTAGTGTATAAGCTTTGAAGTTCTTCAATGATATTACAAAAAGGCAGAAGATGAGGAAGAGCTGGTGCTTGGGCCAGATGTATGAGTCAACCACCTGCCTTTTAAAGCTAGTCTCAAAACAGAAATTGTGGACCGAATATTTTTTAGTGGTAGATATCATTACTATCAGGCTACACCTAGCACTGAAGGATAAAGACAATGGTTGCTTCCAACTCTGAAAACCCACTGCAAATACTAGGTGTAATCCTGCACCAATGACAACTGCCATTAACAAAATATTATTATATTTACATTTTCCATTTGGAGACTTAATTTCATTGCTGAAATAGTAAGCTTAGTCTTGTTTTTTCCTAATTTTGAAACAATTTGCTTCATAAATATTCAATACAAATATTCAATACATTTTTATGAGTTCTAATACTAGTCTGTGTGATACTGATTGGTCTTTATGAAGATATTACCCAACTACAGAGTTATGGATTGACACAGGAATGATTTCTTGTTGTGTCCTGCTCTGTAAATGATTTAAGGAGGCTAAGAACTTTGGTTTCTGGAAGCTTAGTTTTATTCTGTGTAAATGAAGACTGACTGAATTAGGTTATATCCATTCAAGAAATAACTGAACATCCAAAGCGTCTAAATGAAGAAGTTGGAAGTTGACTGACACTATTTTTACCTTAAGTTTATAACTTCTGCAATGGTTTATATCATTTGAGTAATACGTGTCATTTCCCCACAAATTGCATCATTTCTGGAAAGTCATGCCAATGAGATTAGATGTAGTAAACTATACAGTTTGCATTATTTGTGTAGTCACAATATTATCCACGTTATAAATTGCCACAATGACACGCTTATATATTTTGGAACATTTGGGAATAGTGTTGCCCCCTTCTCCAAGTAGTGTGCCAAAAGAGGTTTCCCTGTGTGTGCATCTATATTTATATACAAGCATAAATCCATACAAAATACAATAGAAATAGAAGACAGCAAGCATTATCTTCAGAAACAGTATTCCACAGAAGAGGGTGAGTGTCTTCTAATGGCTTTTGTAACATTTATGCAACATATAAAAAAACCAAAGTATTATTTATTAATTATTTATTAATTGAATTTCTATACCGCCCTTCTCCCGAAGGGCTCAGGGCAGTGTACAGGGCAATAAAAGCATTACATACACAAGTTAAAATAAAACTAAATTAATTAAGCCCTAACAATAAATACCCCAAACCCATTAGACCAGGCCGGCTTGTTCAAATAGGTAAGTTTTCAGATCACGGCGGAAAGAGCGAAGGTCAGGAGACATCCGGAGCTCAACCGGTAATTGATTCCAAAGGGCTGGCGCGCCCACAGAGAATAATCTCCCCCTGGGGGCCGCAAGCCGACACTCTCTGACCGACGGCACCCTGAGGAGGCCCTCTCTGTGGGAGCGCACAGGACGAAGGGAAGATGACGCCGGCAGCAGGTGCTCCCGTAAGTAATTCGGAACCATGCCCTTTAGAGCTTTATAGGTAATCACCAGCACCTTGAATCTCACCCAGAGGGCAACTGGAAGCCAATGCAGCTCGCGGAGAAGAGGTGTTACATGTGAGTATCGGGAGACCCCCATCACAACTCGCACGGCCGCATTCTGCACCGCATTATGCTTCCAAAGTGCCGTTTCTGTTTTTTTGAGAAACTGTCCTGATTGTTTGGAGCTAATAAGATAATTTTCTTTACAGTGGATGGTAGACTACAAATTTTCTGGGAAGACTAACAGGTGTCTTCTCCAAAGCCAAAAGGAACAGGAAGTTACACAACTCAAAAGAAGATAAGAGACCTGCAGGGTCTGGGCTTGCAGAAGGATCTTCACGGTTCATCCGCAGAATGGTTAATTTTAAATATTAAAATGTGCTGTCTTTCTGAGTGGCACAGAAGACGGACCAGCAAACATTTAAATCAGACATGTCAAACTCGCAACGTCATGTGACGTCGCACGACGCCTTGGAGCTTTTCCTCCATTGCCGGCAATGGAGTGGCCGTGGTTTCGTTGCGACGTGTCCAGCCCGCGGGCCAGCAGTTTGACACCCCTGATTTAAATAAGAGAGTTCAGGGGGAAAAAATGTTACTTTCGTTACACTTTTCACAAGAAAGAAAAACCTGCTCAGGAGGTGTTAAAACTGAAACTGTGTAAGGAGACATACCATCTAGTTGGGCCACCAAGTTCCTTCGAAGAACCTTTTTGCCTCTCTCCAAGTCGTGTTCAGGCAAATCAGTGCACATGCGCATCCTGTACAAGCAGCAGAGTTGAAGAAAGAGATTCATCCAATGTGATACATATTTGAATGACACTTCCACTTTAGAAAACATATGCTTGTTGACAGCAGTGAAGTCAGACTTGCTATTTTACATAAAAGATGAAGGAAGAAGACCACCACAGTACAAAGGTATAGACAGATGAAACAGAAAGGTTGGTATATTTGAGGGCTGATATTTAAACGAAAACTCTCTCTGTGGAGGCGTAATAAATGCAACTAGGTTCTAATATGGAAGTTGCAATACACTGTGTCATACTAGAAACTTTCAGAACAGCTTTTGAGATTATTTTGAGTCTACTTCACGTTTCCCATTTCCAAATATTTTTTTCATTAATCCTTGGAGAACTATCTCCTGAAGTCCATTTGCAACCCCATATAGCACTGTTTTCTTACAAAATAAAAATAACATAATAGAAATGAAACTATCCTTACCATTCATATCTTCCCCAATCACTTGAATGTAAAATACTGAAACGATCAGAGACAAAATAGAAACCAAAAAGTCCTGTATCAGAGTAAGAAATGTTGAAGGTCTGGAAACTTTGACAGAGGTTTTTCTCAGCAAAATCAGCAGCCATTTTGCTATACAGATTCTATAAACAGATAGGAACAATTTACTATGCAAAAATGCAGACATAACCAACAAAGTATTCCTTCACAGTCATTATATTTAAAATAGCTGTTATTCAGTCGTATGAGTACATTAATCACCTAAGCCAGACAAGTAACACAGCCTAATTGATTACAGAATATCTTAAAACTTGGCATAAAAAAACCTTTGCCACGGAAGTCAGATACCATAATGCAAACCTGTTCAACAAAACTGAATTCCTAGAAAAAAATAAACAATGCAAAAAGGGACTTTAGTTAAACCAGAATATTAGCTATGCTATCCATCTGTAACATTAGGGAAATTAGATCAGCAGTAGATCACCAGGATGGCTTGCGGGGAGTTTGAACAAGGATTTCCCCATGTTGGCAAAGATTCCTGAGAATTCTAGGGACAGTCAAGAAAAGAAATGGATCATCATACATGTCAACTCAGAGTTCTCACTCAAGGCACAAATTATCAGGGACTTCAGACATTCTGTATTATGCAAAGGCCCAGCCGTTCAGGAAAGGCTCTAATGCAGGGAGAGAAGGTAGAAAAGAGAAGAAGAGGATGACCAACAGCAAGATGGATGGATTTAGCTACAATGGAGATGGGGGCACTACTCAAAGACTTGAAGGACCACATTAGGGACAGATTGTCACGGAGAAAATCTATCTATGCGGGTTGCTAAGTGTCAACACTGACTTACTAATCAATCAAAATGAATGTGCCAATCATTGTGCCTTACCTTACTTCCACCAAAGGTAAGGTCATAGCGTCCTATGATTGAATTAGCTAACAAAAGGACAAGATTGTCTGGACTGTCCCAGCCAGGCCCCTCCACTGCGAAAGCAACGTGAGCCAAAGGTAATTCATCATCTCTGGCTGTGACCTAAAAAGGACACGAGGCAAGGAAAGAGAATGAAAAGGCCAGTCATAGCTTTTTGCAAAAAGATAACATTTCCCCCTTTTTAATCTATTAAAACAAAAACAGAGAATTCTTGTTTTATTTTTAAAATATGTTCATCCCGCTTTTTAAAAATTAGCGAATCTGGATTCAGAGTGACTGTGATAATCATGAACACCCAGCCTTCTTATTGCTGTGATAGCTAAGAAAATTGTGCAGTGAACTTAACTGAAAAAATGAGCATAAAACAGGGTCAACATTAACATCCTGACCTGCTTCAGTGCTAAATGTATTTCAGATGTAAAATATGCAGCTACTTCTCACAGAAGTGTTGAATAGCTAAGAATAGGTATACTGTGAGAGGAGACTAATCAAGGTCAGACACACATTTAAATGATTTATATGGCTACTCCTCTCTCAACAGTGACACTGGACCGTGTACAAGGAAATACACCTCGATGACAAAAACCTACACCAGCAGCAGAACTTGCTTAACATTCTGGTCAAAAGACTCGGTGGGGAGGGGGGGGGAGAGAAAGACAGAATTGCCAGATGCTCTTCACTACCACTTATGGTATATACCATAATTCTATGGGCACTACTGTAGAGGGGTCCAACAAGATGACACTGTTTAATAGGGAAGATCCAGAGTATACTCTCTTTGATAGATCTGGAGGGCCGAACCAAAAAAGTGTAGGAGCTGGTCCCCCAGAGAGCCTTGCCCTATGCCATGTAGAGCTTTATAGATGATAAGCCTATAGGCGATAAGCATCACCATGAATTAATAGTCAGAAGCCTACTGGAAGCCCTACTGCTTGCAGAGCAGCAATGTGATATGACCGTAACAAGAAATGCCAAAATCTTTCCTTGCCACTGCATTCTGGGCAGTCCCACCTAGAGGGCATTACATTAATCAAAATGGGAAATGACTTAAGCAATAGTTACCATGGGCAAGATCACAGTAAAGGCTGTCACAGGCAGAGTTAAGGATAGAAAATCTCCAGAGCAGAAAATCATTAAAATCCACAGCCAATCAGTCTTGTCAGGGTGGAGCCACAGAGCCTTTCTCCCCATTCAGACCCTCCAGGCATTGGGAAAGGACCTCAGGGGCATTACGTGGTCAGCCCAGAGTGGAGATGTACAGCTGGGCATCATCAGCACACTCGTATTCGAGAAGCCACTTTAATAAAAATGATCTAAGTAGAATTTATATTGTATTATTTCCATGTACATTTTATTTTATGATAACGACAGGCCAGGAAGACTCTTACCTGACTCCCGCTGAAACGACTTCTGGGCAAAATAGGCATGGTATCACCTTTGTAGCTAAAAGGAACATTGCCAAAATGCTGCTGGGCAAGATCCACCAGTTCTTTATGAACAACATCTAGTGGGGGAAAAAAGGGAATGTAAGTATTGTTACTTCCAAGAGTGTTCTGCTAAAACAGAAATCTTTGCTATACGGTTGCAAAACTATTCTCCAAATTGATACCAAATTAAAACATCCCCATATATGACTTTCTTGAACATAACCAGTGAAATCTCTCTGGATGACAGCCCATTGAGACAGGCCAGATCAGGAAACAGACTCTACAAGTTAGACCATGATACGGGCAGTTGTAGCAGAATCTTAAAAGTCCGTATTTTCTCTCCCCTCCTTCTTATGCCCCAGAAAATTACAGTTGATCCAGTCCAAGCTTCTTTCTCATTCTTTCTCTGTTTCTAGGGCTTAATGCATATTTTCTGGTAATTATTTCTGCAGTTTCTCATGGACAGCTCTGTGGCTCTCTACACTGGGCCCTTTGGTTCTATTGTCAAACTGTTCCCAGTATTAGGATTTCTTCTGCCTTCCTATAATTTAAATCCATTATTTGGGGTTCCTCCAGTAGAGCATTTTGGGCATGCACAGACTGTTATGAGTAGAAATTATTGGGAAGGGGTAGAAAATGGGGAGAACAGTTAAAAAGCCAAACGTGGAAGCGGTAGAGGCCACTCCCCTTAGCATAACCTATCCCCCAGAGTTGTCCATGCTCAATTTTTTCCAGTCCCTTCCTTCTGCCAGAATAGAAACGGGCATTTCCCACTTAGTTTAACTTTTAATGGGGAGATCTGACCCTATGTGTTCCCTATCCTACCCCATGTTGCTGTTTGCTTGTATCAGGTAGTCATGATTACAATCCTAGAACAATCCTAGAACCAATTTATAAAAGATGATCTTGTAACAATGCTAGTTTATACTGACCTCCAGCAGCTACCAGGAACATGCGAGGCGCTTTGAAATGAGTTTCCATGTATTCTGCTATATCCGCACGAGTCAATTTCCTAAAAGAAATGTAATACTTTCAATAGTTTACAACTTGTACCAAGTACGGTGTTGTGTTGAATGTGACATCCGTAAGATTAGAATTATACTCTTCCCCCCCCCCCATTTTTAAAAACATGTATGTTATGTACTATAATCTAGGCTGGGCAGCATATACTGAAATCAAAAGGGAAATCGTTCTGTCGAATGTCCCAAGGGTGCCCTTTAAACCAACCGCCTTCTTTAATTTGGGCTGCATCTGTGTAGAGCAGCCATGAAATCACTGAAAAAGACACAGTAGCTTTCTGGAGCTGCCCGGAGATCCAAAATGCCATCTTGCTCTTCTGTCCAAGGTAGCAGCTGGAACTGGAGTTGATTTTATGATTTGGGAAAGGTTTCCACTTTGGATTATGTTGGTTCTAATGTTGGATTCGCTAATGTTTTGCTTCTTTTATGTATGCTAGCTCCCGGCCCTGACAGGATTTTTCCCCTTAAATGTGTCTTAGAAAGATTTTACACAAGCCATCAGGTGTCTCTTAGTTTTATACCAACTTCAGCAGTATGAGGATAATACCGAACTAATTTCAGAAATGCTAAGGGAGGGGGGGAAAAACACAATTATTTAAAACAAAGTTAGAGTGTCTTCCTCACATATCCTCTCAGAGCAGTCCTACCCATTTGATGCACAGATATGTTTACCACATAACACCAGACATTTCCATAGATGTATATGAAATCTGAGTAATTAATTTAAACAGTAATCATGCCTGGAGTGGACCAGATTCTTGCAAAGCTCTTTTATCTCATTTTGCAGAAGCAACTGAGATGGAGGAGAAAAGATGAGGGGATACGAGTCTGCAGTGAGTAAGGAATTGCAAATGTGCAACTGTACGTGTGTGTGTAGTTTAAAAGTATAAAATACAGGGCTGAAAGTGAGAGAGGATCTAATGCTAGTGAGTCTGGATTGGGAAAGAGTATCAAAAGCAAATTAAGGGTTCTTAGCTGTAGATTTTTAAGAACAGTTTCTGAGTGCTTAAGGCAAAGTTTGAGAACCCCTGCTTTAAAGGATGACACTAATAATGATTTAGCTCAAGCTCTAGTTTAAAACAATAAAACTTATTTCACTCCTGCATATAACACAAAAAAACCATTCAAGCACTCCTGGTGACTTACTTCCTTTCTTAAAAAAAAAACTGGTAAAAAAAGCCAAGCAACACCTTATTAAGGGTCATAGTGTCTCTAGTACATGTGTATATGTGTGCATGTAAGTTATCTACAGCAGAGGTCCCCAACCTTTTGGGCACCCGGGACCGGTTCCACGGAGAGAGGTCTTTCCATGGACCGGAGGGTGTGTGATTTTGTGTGCTGCCTACATCCCGTGGATGGCGCTTTGCTTGTTTGTGCGGACCAGTTGCTGGCATGCCGTGGACTGGTACCAGTCCAGGGACCGGGAGTAGGGGACCCCTGATCTACAGGCAACACTTTATAATTATGCCTTAGCCATATGGGTATTAGCATAAGATCCAATACATTGGATTTAAATTAAGACACTTCCTCCTATCCAGGACATGGCTTATAAGCGACGTTTGATCAGAGTCCACAGTATTGTCTGGGACGCTACACATCCTCTCCATGATTGGTTTTCTTTGTTACCTTCTGGGAGGAGGCTTCGCGGAACCTGAAGCAGAACAACTAGATTCTGTAATAGCTTTATACCACATATAGTATCAACCTTGTTAACTCTCAAGTCTCTTTTTTCCACTGTGTATTCTAAATGGTCTATGATTAGTGTGTGTGTGTGTGTGTGTGTGTGTGTGTGTTCTTTGACTTTGACAGCAGGCATCAGAATTTCATTTTTTAATGTGTGCCAGTGTGTGTTCACAGAAAAATGTGACAATAACGGTTACCTTATCTTTATCTTAATCTCACCTTCAGTCTTATCTGGAAATAAAACTACAACCAATCCATAAAGAATACCCTGCATATAAAGACTGTGAAACACCAGGCAAGATCTTCTACTAATCTTTTTCAATTACAGGCCTCTCTCTCAAGTTTAAAGGTTACTTCCATACTTTTTAAAAATAATTGTTTTGAATTCTGGTCTAGAATTTTTTAAAAAATTAAACTGTCAATGTTTTTTTTTCATCTACTTCCCTACCCTATCCCCACCAGTCATAATTTATGTAGGCAATTTTTTAAATACACAGGACACGTATACATTTACTTTAACTACTAAGCGATATTTCCTTGGAAGCCAAAAAATAGCAGTAAGCAAGCAGATCTCTGTATTTCAGACCTGTATCACAATGATTACACTAGCCATAGCTGACTTGATACTGCTAGAGCAGTGAAGGCAAACCTTTCAAGCTTGGCATGTCAAAAATTCGGAATATGCCTAACCTGACTCTTGGGCCTCAAGTTGTCCTAGTGCCACCACTGCCACTCAGAAAGGCCCAAGGGGCACAAACCTTGGAAATCGGTCCAATTGCCCCATGAAAGATTCCCAGAAAACTGACAGAGAACAGAGAACAGAGTGTTCTTTTGAGAATAATTGTTCTCACTTGTTGGTAAATGTTGCCTAGTCATCCAAAAAGTAGCGGTGTTTCACCTTTGACATGTGTATCGTAGGTTCACTAACACTAGTTTAGACTCTTTAATTATAACTCCAATACTCAAGTTTCCCTAATGTATACTGTAGCAATTAAGATAAAGGCCTGTTATTTTTCTGTGCAATATTATTTGGACATTGTTCTTTAGACATCTGCAACCCAAATAGTCTCGTATATATCTCACCCTTCCATTTCAGTGAACTGACTGAAAACAAAACCTCTGTGTCTTAATCATGTCACTTGTGTTCAACTCACTTTATATTTGCTGTTGTCCCTTCAGCTGTCCGGGCCAAAGCCGTGCCTTGGTAAGCCGAAGCATGAAGATAGTCAAAGAGGACATCAGACAAACAAGAATCGGATTCTTTCATCTCCTGAAGGATGACATTCCGCTCCTTCTCAACCTGAGACTCTTCCAAGCTGCAGTTCTGTGTTATATCAGCCAGAAGCTCAATTGCTAAAAAAGACATGCTATTTGAATCATCAAGTCATGTTACATTAAAAAGACACCTTGACATTCTGGGGTGAGAAAACAACAACAACAAGAGAGCATTTATGGCATCTTCTGCCCATAAATGAATTCCTCTCCTAGCCTACTAATTGTCCACTTCTTCTGCAGTACTTTCATTTTTAACTACAACCACCCATCTCCTTTGCTTCAGAGGACAAATGCTATGAAAGTATAAACTAGTATTATTATCGATGGAAGAGAATCACAATAGTAATGCAAGAGAATACTATTACTACTAGTATTCAATGAAAGCACAAACGCATACAAAGCAATTCTGTCAAACTCATAGACAATCACATTACCTTTTGGCAAATCTTTGGGTAGAATTTTCATATAGAAGGCTGTTTTTTCACGGGAGTAGTAGCTGTCAAGATGTGCACCAATGCTTTCCACTTCCTTTTCAAATTGGGCATAAGGGTATTTACTTGTGCCCTAATAAAACATCAACAATCAATGCTATGTTTAGAACCCTAGTGTTTGTAGCAATTTCAGAATTTATGAAGTTCACTTTATCGCAAGGATTTTCTTCCTATATGATCTATGACAGGCCATATCAACTAAGTTAGAATACAAGCTCTGGTTTAAAAGAAGACTACCCTGAGGTGGCATATGGTGAGATGGTCTTACATTCATTCTAATAGACAAATTTAAAGGATCAAAATTCTGGTTTTCAGCCAATAAGATGTCCCATCAAGCTAATGAACTTCCTCACTGAGAAAATAGGAAGAGGAATATGAGTTTGGGAGGAAATTCAAGAAGGCATCCCTAACAAGTATTACCCCCAAGTGACATAGCTAGATTGAGCAGAAAACAAGAACAAATAAAAACTTTTCTAAATGCATCTACTGTATTCTTAAGAAGCAGAAGTGAAGGAACATGATTTTGTAGTCCTGATCTGCTATGACAGGTTTGTGTTCTTGCACAGATGATATCAGAAAGGCCAAAGCTCAAAATGAATTGTAATTGGTAAAGGATGCTAGAACTATCTGTTATATCTAGTCTTCAAATCAGTTGTTGACTCCTGGAGACAACCTGGACTAGGTACTCTTTTACAATATCTCTATTTTCTTTAAATTCTTGCATATGATGAATCCTATTTGATAAAATCATTTAAATGTATTGATTTGTTAGCTGAAAATGATACAAGAATTTTAGTTCCTTCGTTTAAAAAACCCCTCTAAGCTGAACAAATAATATATCTATATAGTAGCTTTTGTTCCTTAATCTTTTTCATTTAAATATACTTCAGCTTGTTAGAGAGACATAAATTTAAATTTTAGAGTATCAGGACATACAGTGCACTGACAAAGTTACCTAGTTTGGTAATGAAATGTCTACAAGAATATCACCAAGCTCAGACAACACCAAGACTCCACACCGTGAAATTTCTTAGGAATAAGAATGCCCAAATAAATTTAAATCGAACTGGAAAGCAACATAATGACTAAGTCTGTTTCTGAAATATAGAAATCCTTTTAAAGTTTCTCTGGATTCAGAGCAGTAGGTAACACACATGCAGCTCACATGCAGCTCACCTTGAATGCCAGGTGTTCTAAAAAGTTCCCAACTCCATTGTTCTTCTCTGTTTCATAACGACTTCCTAACTTAAGCCATACTCCTACCTGATTAAAAAAAGAATTGATGAAACATATTAAAAATCAGACCAGCTTTATAGGAAGTACTCTGATATTGTATTTTGTGTATTTTAATTTTGGTACTGTTTTAATTTTTATTTTGCTACCAAGAGTCACCTGAGATGGGCAGGTATACAAATTGAATGAATTATAATAGACCATTGAAAGCAACAACTTGCACAGACAAAAATTATACCTTTAAATCCCTATCTTTCTATCTTGCAATTTAAGTAACTTCCCTTAATTTGGCTAGAAATATAGAAACTGCATGTGTCAATACCAACAGTTTTTTTTCTAGTCAATGAATCAAAATCTAAGCAGAGGCTGAAAGTAACACCAGAATTTAGCCTAAAAGCAATGTGCAATAAAACAAGGTATGCCTGTAGTTGTTTTGATATTCTACACTGAAAGGATTCCTTTAATGAAGTAAGCAACTCTGCTGAAAAAGTTCTGTGCTAGAAGAAATTTCAAAGTAACCTAAAGCATATTACAATGCACAACATAAAATTGCAAGTCCAGCTGAGCTTTATAACTGCTCTAACTGAACTGAAAATTAATTCTAGAATACACTGAGTCAATAGACATTAAGAAAGGAAAAGTAGGAATGGTAGCCATCTGCAGGATAACAACCAAGCTCAGAGAACACCAAGAATCCAACATAGTGACCATATTTCAAAAATCTGTCTGCTCTTTTGGCCTTTCTATTGTGGAATCTCTGACTTCTCTGAAATAAAAATATAGATTATATTTCTCTGAATAGCTTCGAAGCAATTAAAGACTCACTTTGGAGTCTGCTATTCACTAAGTTGGTTTTAGGGAAGTTACTTTCTATTGGAAATATATAAATATAATCAGTCTAGCCACCTATGCTTCTGATAAAGTAAGCTGCATCTTAAGAAAACTTACACCTTTTAGTAAAAGGTTTTACTACATTCCTTCCATTAAAAATATCAAACCAGAATTGAATTTTGAATTTGAATTTGAATTTTATTGAATCTATATACCGCCCTTTCCCGTAGGACTCAGGGCGGTTTACAGGGTATATAAAACATCAATCAATTAAAAAAGATTAAACTAAATCCCTGAAAAAATATAAAACCCCAGTTAAAACCCCAATTAAAATTCAGCCTGGGCCGGAAAGCTCGAAGAGCCAGGTCTTCAGGTCTCGGCGAAATGATTGAAGGTCAGGGGCAGTCCTAAGCTCCGCGGGCAGCTGGTTCCAAAGGGCAGGCACCCCCACAGAGAAGGCCCTCCCCCTGGGTGTTATCCGCCGGCATTCTTTTACCGGCAGCACCCTGAGAAGGCCCTCCCTGTGGGAGCGCACAGGACGAAGGGAACTTGATGCTGGCAGCAGGTGTTCCCTCAGATATCCCGGACCCAAGCCATTTATTTATTTATTTATTCGTTTTATATACCGCCCTTCTCCCGGAGGACTCAGGGCGGTGTACAGAGCAAAGTAAGTATACAATAAACCAACAATAAAACAAATAAAACCCCAGATCTACAAATAAAACCCCAAATCTATCAGGCCAGGCCGGCTTGCTGGAATAAATAGGTTTTTAAATCTCGCCGAAAGGTGCGAAGGTCGGGGGCCATCGGGATTTAGGGCTTTATAGGTCATCACCAGCACCTTGAATCTCACCCGGAGGGCAACCGGAAGCCAATGCAGCTCGTGGAGCAGAGGTGTTACATGGGAGTAACGGGAAACCCCCATCACAACTCGCACGGCTGCATTTTGCACCAGCTGAAGCCTCTGAGTGGTCCTCAAAGGCAGCCCCATGTAGAGAGCATGGCAGTAGTATAAACAAGAGGTCACGAGCGCATGAGTGACTGTGCGTAGGGCATCTTGGTCCAGATAGGGTCGCAACTGGTGCACCAGGCGAACCTGGGCAAAAGCCCCCCTGGTCACGGCTCCTATATGGTCTTCTAAACTGAGCCGCGAATCCAGGAGGACACCCAAGTTGCAAGCCCTATCAACGGGGGGTAACACCTCACCCCCCATCGTTAAAAGATGGAATAGTCTGGTTAACCCAAGATGCCGGTATGCACAGCCACTCAGTCTTGGCAGGATTGAGACGAAGCCTGTTTCTCCCCATCCAAACCTGGACCGCCTCCAGGCAACGGGACATCACGGTGAGGGCATCACTGGGTTGGTTCGGGGTGGAGAAAAAAAATTGGGTATCATCAGCGTACTGATGATACCCCACCCCAAAATTGAATAGGTACCCAATGAAAATAACAGGGATTCCAACATTTTTCAGAAAACCAAATTAAAACTTACTGTACATGTAGGGTGGTTTGAATTTTCTGATGCTATTTGTAAGCCATTGTCTAAAGTAGTAACCTCGGTCTCAGGAAGATTAGATAGCACATTAGCATAGGTTGCAGTGCTTCCTCTTTTCACCAAGCCCTGCAAGGATAGCTAAAAAAATGTTTCTTTTTTAATACAATATAAAAGAACAAACATATGCACTAAAATTATAGAATACCTGTAACACATTATATTTTATTCTGGGGTTATATAGTTTAATTTCAAGTGTCTTATGTGTAAGTTGTGACACAAATCAAGAGTAAGCAAATGTTTTTTTAAAAAAATTCAGGCACCAAACTCTATGGAAAAGGAATACATTAACTAAACATTAATAGCATGCAAATATATGAGATTTCAGAAGCTATCCAATAAACTGCACTTATACCAAAAACTCATATTCAGAATGACTTTGGGAAGAAAATTAATGAATTTTTGAACACAATCTAATATTTCTCTGAGGAACAAAAGAGACAATTGGAAAATAATTTTAGTACACGTCTTCCTCAAGCAAACTATCATGAAATTCACTTTACAATGCAGAATAATTTATATAATCATTCAATTTAATACAAGAATATTAATTATGCTTTCAAAACACAGATCTGTATTTCCAAATTGACAGCCAAAGTAGAATATGAACAATAACTGATAAATACAAATTTGCAATTTCTGATTTTTGACATAACTGCTGATACTTTCCAAATAAAATAATCACAAAGCAATTACGCCTGACGTAAGCTAAAATATTAACAAAGTTTACATGTCTTGAGTTTGGGTTCATATAATGTATTCAAATGAGTGTGCTAAAATGATGCTCATTCGTTTGAGTAACTAAAGCCACATTGTTTATTCAAACCAAACATACAGATTCTACCTTACAGTATGTTGTGTGAATGTTTCATACAGTACAAATAGTTCTAAGATTCCTTAACAAGACTTAACATTCCAATTTTCAAATCATTAACATTTCCATATATTCCTTAATAGTTCCTTGATAGCAGTTGCCACTTTTTTCAGACAGAACTGTGTGACCAGTGATGGCTGAATTAAAAGGGGCAGAGATTTTGTTATTATCCATTGCGGCTAAATTTCTACTTACGGTATCAGTTCAAAAAATTAGGGCCTTGGTCAGAAATACGTGGCAGTTAGGCCTGAATTCAGCAGCAGAATAGAGAGAAATATTAGTTTAAGATAGTCAGAGAGAACAAGTTCTTTGGCTGTTTCCTCATATGTCCAGTTCACCCACTTGAGCTTTTATTTTCATATGGGTTGAAATCGTAAAACACCAGCAGAAACTTACAATTGTCCCATACAGGGAGTGCAGAATTATTAGGCAAATGAGTATTTTGACCACATCATCCTCTTTATGCATGTTGTCTTACTCCAAGCTGTATAGGCTCGAAAGCCTACTACCAATTAAGCATATTAGGTGATGTGCATCTCTGTAATGAGAAGGGGTGTGGTCTAATGACATCAACACCCTGTATCAGGTGTGCATAATTATTAGGCAACTTCCTTTCCTTTGGCAAAATGGGTCAAAAGAAGGACTTGACAGGCTCAGAAAAGTCAAAAATAGTGAGATATCTTGCAGAGGGATGCAGCACTCTTAAAATTGCAAAGCTTCTGAAGCGTGATCATCGAACAATCAAGCGTTTCATTCAAAATAGTCAACAGGGTCGCAAGAAGCGTGTGGAGAAACCAAGGCGCAAAATAACTGCCCATGAACTGAGAAAAGTCAAGCGTGCAGCTGCCAAGATGCCACTTGCCACCAGTTTGGCCATATTTCAGAGCTGCAACATCACTGGAGTGCCCAAAAGCACAAGGTGTGCAATACTCAGAGACATGGCCAAGGTAAGAAAGGCTGAAAGACGACCACCACTGAACAAGACACACAAGCTGAAACGTCAAGACTGGGCCAAGAAATATCTCAAGACTGATTTTTCTAAGGTTTTATGGACTGATGAAATGAGAGTGAGTCTTGATGGGCCAGATGGATGGCCCCGTGGCTGGATTGGTAAAGGGCAGAGAGCTCCAGTCCGACTCAGACGCCAGCAAGGTGGAGGTGGAGTACTGGTTTGGGCTGGTATCATCAAAGATGAGCTTGTGGGGCCTTTTCGGGTTGAGGATGGAGTCAAGCTCAACTCCCAGTCCTACTGCCAGTTTCTGGAAGACACCTTCTTCAAGCAGTGGTACAGGAAGAAGTCTGCATCCTTCAAGAAAAACATGATTTTCATGCAGGACAATGCTCCATCACACACGTCCAAGTACTCCACAGCGTGGCTGGCAAGAAAGGGTATAAAAGAAGGAAATCTAATGACATGGCCTCCTTGTTCACCTGATCTGAACCCCATTGAGAACCTGTGGTCCATCATCAAATGTGAGATTTACAAGGAGGGAAAACAGTACACCTCTCTGAACAGTGTCTGGGAGGCTGTGGTTGCTGCTGCACGCAATGTTGATGGTGAACAGATCAAAACACTGACAGAATCCATGGATGGCAGGCTTTTGAGTGTCCTTGCAAAGAAAGGTGGCTATATTGGTCACTGATTTGTTTTTGTTATGTTTTTGAATGTCAGAAATGTATATTTGTGAATGTTGAGATGTTATATTGGTTTCACTGGTAAAAATAAATAATTGAAATGGGTATATATTTGTTTTTTGTTAAGTTGCCTAATAATTATGCACAGTAATAGTCACCTGCACACACAGATATCCCCCTAAAATAGCTATAACTAAAAACAAACTAAAAACTACTTCCAAAAATATTCAGCTTTGATATTAATGAGTTTTTTGGGTTCATTGAGAACATGGTTGTTGTTCAATAATAAAATTAATCCTCAAAAATACAACTTGCCTAATAATTCTGCACTCCCTGTATTGTAGACAACAGTTAACTTCCTTGAACACAGTAAGTTGCACTGCAGCAACTTTCCCCCCTTGTCTTTCTGCATCCCAAACAGCCTACTAGATTTGAGCTGCCGTCTTTTAGAAGTCCTCCTGATTTTAATTAGGCTGGATTTAATATCGCTATCCAATTTTAGAATATAAATGGACAATACCGGGAAAGAGCTGGTACGCAGGCTAACGGGCCGAAAACATTTGGAAAGAAGGTGCTCCAGGCCCTGCCATTATACTACTCTGCTGCCAAAACAAGCCGCGCAATGTGCTGGCGAGGGAAGGCGGGATGCTTCAACCTTCGTCGTGGGTGAAGGACGGAGGAGACCGGCTGAGCCTTCGGCCCTTGTTCAGTGGCTCCGATTGATCGCGATCTGTTCGGTCCACGAAAAGCTCAAACGTGTAAATCAGGGGTCTTCAAACTTGGCCCTTTTATGACTTGTGGACTTCAACTCCCAGAATTCCTCAGCCAGCAAAGCTGGCTGAGGAATTCTGGGAGTTGAAGTCCACAAGTCATAAAAGGGCCAAGTTTGAAGACCCCTGATGGAGCAGAAAGGTCGGGACGATCCTCAAAGGGCATCAATATCTGCCGGTGTTTTGGCTGAGAACGCCCGTTATTCGGACTGGACCGGATCGGACCGAGGAAGCCAACCCATCGACCGAGCCGGACAGGCGTTTCCTTGCTGTGACCTTCGCGGACGGCGAAGGAGGCGACGCAGAGCCTGGCGGACTTCGCCGTCTTCCCCAATCGTCTGCTTTCCCCTAGGCACCCCACCCCCGCACGCCCCTTTGCCGCGGGTCCAACCGGGCACGGACTCACCGGTGCGCAGGAGCCCCGAAGGAGAGCCCGGTTAGCAACAGATCCCAGAGCCCGGTAGACCGACGCCGACGCCATCTTGCCCCTGACAGGAAGGCCGCGAATAGCGCCGGCCTACTTTTTGAGTCAAGCAAGGCGCATGCGCGGAGTTCGAAAGGGGGCGGTCCCTGGAAGGAGGAAAGCCTTTGGTCGTAACGACTGCGATGGAAGCTGCCCGGTTTACGCTGCAAAGGCGGCTCTCGAGCCGGCTTTCTCTGCATCTGTTTTTCAGGGTCTTCCGGATTCTTGCAGCCCGGCTACGGTAGTCTAGTGCAGCGTTTCCCAACCTTAGGAACTTGAAGAGGCGTGGACTTCAACTCCCAGAATTCTGGGAGTTGAAGTCCACGCATCTTCAAGTTCCTAAGGTTGGGAAACGCTGGTCTAGTGAAATAATAGAAAATACTCGCTGCACGGGTTTTTGCATTTTGGCAGTGGTTTGCTCTCCAAGCTTGTTTAAAAAAAACAAAAAACAAAACCAAGAAACTAAATGGAAACAAGCTTGGAGAGCAAACCACTGCCAAAACAGCAGTACAGCAGAACTACCAAGATCGTTCCCCCTTAGAATTAAGCAAAAGCAGAGACGCAAATCTGTCAATGGCTATAATTCTTTCGTACTGTAGCTCCTGACCTTGGTGGCCCAATGAGATCGTTGGCATTTTGAATGAGAAAGCAATGTCAAATCAGAAGTTGATAATATCTAGGAGTTCTCCTCCCCCCCACCCAAAAAAACAACAACAGAAAAGGTCAACAAAGACGTGATTGGCTCCCTCTTGCTAGCCCAGATTACATTTTTAATGATTTTTTAAAATTTATATTTAAAATATTCCATGTTATTTACATACATTGTTAATTGCGAAGTCATGTCCGACCCATCGCGACCCCATGGACAACGTTCCTCCAGGCCTTCTTGTCCTCTACCATCTTCTGGAGTCCATTTAGGCTCACGCCTACTGCTTCAGTGACCTCATCCAGCCACCTCATTCTCTGTCGTCCCCTTCTTCTATTGCCCTCAATCTTTCCCAGCATTAGGCTCTTCAGTGAGTCTTTCCTTCTCATTAGGTGGCCAAAGTATTTGAGTTTTAACTTCAGGATCTGGCCTTCTAAAGAGCAGTCAGGGTTGATCTCCTCTAGGACTGACCAGTTTGATCGCCTTGGAGTCCAAGGGACTCGCAGGAATCTTCTCCAGCACCATAGTTCAAAGGCCTCAATTCTTTGGCGCTCAGCCTTTCTTATGGTCCAACTTTCACTGCCATACATTGCAACTGGGAAAACCATGGCCTTGACTATATGCACTTTTGTTGACAGGGTGATGTCTCTGCTTTTTAGTATGCTGTCTAGATTTGCCATAGCTTTCCTCCCCAGGAGCAAGCGTCTTTTAATTTCTTGGCTGTAGTCCCCAACTGCGGTGATTTTGGAGCCCAGGAAAATAAAATCTGTCACTACCTCTATTTCTTTCCCATTTATTTGCCAGGAATTGAGAGGGCCGGATGCCATGATCTTGGTTTTCTTAATATTGAGTTTCAAGCCAACTTTTGCACTCTCCTTCACCTGCATTAAGAGGCTCTTTAGTTCCTCTTCACTTTCTACCATTAGAGTGGTATCATCTGCATATCTTAGGTTGTTGATATTTCTCCCGGTAATCTTAATTCCAACTTTTGATTCATCTAGCCCTGCCTTTCTCATGATGTGATCTGCATATAAGTTAAATAGGTAGGGTGACAGTATACAGCCTTGCCGGACTCCTTTCCCAATTTTGAACCAATCAGTGGTTCTGTGTCCAGTTCTCACTGTTGCTTCTTAACCCACATATAGGTTTCTCAACAGATAAATAAGATGGTCTGGTAATCCCATCTCTTTAAGAACTTGCCACAGTTTGTTGTGATCCACACAATTAAAGGCTTTAGCATAGTCAGTGAAGCAGAAGTAGATGTAGATGTTTTTCTGGAACTCCCTAGCTTTCTCCATGATCCAGCGTATGTTGGCAATTTGATTTCTAGTTCCTCTGCCTCTTTGAAATCCTGCCTGTACTTCTGGTAGTTCTCATCCACATACTGCTGGAGTCTAGCCTGGAACCAGTGTCATTATAATTGATGTACATGAATTCCACTTTCACAACACATGGTAGCAGCATTCTCAGATATGAAAAGCTGCAGTAGTTCTTATTTAGTGGCCACAGTTGAGACCAGCAACTTGGTCCTTGCGTGAAGCAAATGCTAAATAAAACTGTGTCTCTGCTGATCTTACTTCAGCTTTCCTTTGCTTTACAGACCTGTGAAGATTGTAAATGTGAGGATTAGTTGTAAAGTTATTTTTAATCAGTGTTGTAACTGAACGGTCTCTACACAAAGTAGTCACTAAATGAGGACTAGCTGTATTGACTTCTGGGATAGTGAAGAATTCACTGTGAGCAACAGACAAATGATGTTACACTGGCATATCAAGGCATGCCGATTACTGAACTAATTGAAGCTTCTGGGTAGTTTTCAAGGGCAGCTCCATATACTATGGTATCCATTACAGTAGTCAAGCTGTGTGATGACTAGGGCTTAAGCGATTGTCTAAAGCGCCCCTGGTCTAGGAAAGGGCTACACATTTTATATATAATCTGGTGATCTGAATTTTTTTCTCTTTTATAGGTCTTTATTGGAAGGTGTGTATTTGCATATAAGCAAGCTGGCTGCCGAAATGAAAACAGCTCCTTACCATCAACCACAGGCTGTGTAACAAAGCTAAAGCTCTACAGGGAATAAAAACAGTAGTCCTTGCAGTTACTAATAAAGGAGAATATTTGTAGCTCAGGATTGATATGAGGGGTTCTTGGTGCTCTCTGAGCGTGCTTGTTTTTTTGCAGATGTTTCATTATCCAAACTAGATAATATCATCAGTGCAAGTGTATCAGTGTAGCACTGATGATGTTACCTAGTTTGGGTAATGAAATGTCTGCAAGAAAAGAAGTAAGTTCAGAGAGCACCAAGGACCCCTCAGAAACAAAATTATTTGTCAGCAATAATGTAACCAGTCAGTTCTACACATATACACACTGAAAAGGAATCGGGGCAATTCTGGCATCAGACATGACAATTTCCAAAAACATTTGGAGAAACCTGCACCTTCATACTTTCTGTTACTGATTTGTATGTGTATTATTCATCTCACCAGACCATAACTCTGTTTCTGCAGGGGCCCTGCTTGTAGAACAGCAGTACTTGGAAGACATGAGTGGGAAGGTGAGGTGTCTCCTCTTGCAAGCCACAGCCTTTAAAATCAGTACAAACTCCTATCATGTCTCTCCTTAGTCTTCTCATTTGCAAGCTTATCAAAAAGGGAGAGAGCAATCCTCAATAAAAGAAAGAAAGCCCAACTTTTGGTTTTATATTTTCCCACATCCGGCCACTGATGGTTAAGTGTGTGTGTGTGTGTGTGTGTGTGTGTGTGTGTGTGTGTGTACGTGTATATGTGTGTCTCTGCTGGTCTTTGTTGACAACTATGGCTGCTGTTTTTGCTGAAATAAAATCACATGAAGCTTTAGTACCACTTTATGATGCCATGGTAAGACCGCACTAGAAATACTGCATCCAGTTTTGGTTGCTACAATATAAAAAAGTTATCAAGACTCTGAAAAGAGTGCAGAGAAGAGCCACAAAGATGATTAGGGGGCTGTATGCTAAATATTTGAAGAACAGTTGCAGGAATTTGATATGTCTACTTTAATGAAGAGAAGGACGAGGGGTGACATGATAGCAATGTTCCAATATCTTAGGGGCTGCCACAAATAAGAGGAAGTGAAGGTATTCTCTAAAGCACCTGAAGGCAGGACACGAAGCAATGGATGGAAACTAAGCAAAGAGAGAAGCAACTTAGAACTAAGGAGAAATTTTCTTAGAACAATTAAGCAGTAGAACAACCTGCCTCCAGAAGCTGTGAATGCTCCAACACTGGAGGTTTTTAAGAAGAGACTGGACAACCATTTGTCTGAAATGGTGTAGGGTTTCGTGCTTGAGCAGGGGGTTGGACTAGATAACCTCCAAGGTCCCTTCCAACTCTGTCATTCTGTTATTCTGAATGATGTATTGTGTACGTCATGTATTCCTAGAATAATTTTTGGAAAGTGTCTTTTCTGTAGTTGTACACTAGAGGGTGGTGGTTTTCTTTCTTCTGCCAATTCCTAACCTTCTTTCCATATTTTAGATGAGTTGTGGCTATTATGTAATGAGCAGGAAATAAGACTCGTGTAAGACTGAATATTCTTAGGCCTCAACTTTAGGAAACAGTTGTGTTTGAATTGATTAAATGCCAGCGAGTAGTTTCTGATCCTAGCAACCACGTAGATTTTCTCCACAAGGACCTGTCTTCTCAGGTCTTCTAACATTGCACCTATTGCTACTGTATCTGAGTCCATCCACCTTGCTGCTGGTTGGTCCTTCCCCCCCCCTTTCCTTCTACCTTTCCCAGCATCGGGGCTTTTTCCAGATAGCTGGATCTTCACATAATGTGTCTAAAATATGATAATTTGAATCTGGCCATTTATGCTTTGAGTAAAAACTCTGGGTTGATTTGTCTGATGAGGCAATTGTTTTTGGGTTTGGTTCCCCCCCCCCGCCCCACTATCTGCGGTATTCCTCTCAAAAGTCTTTTCCAACACCAATGTTCAAAAGTATTAATGCTTTTCCTATCCTGCTACTTCAGCATCCAACTTTTGCTTCCACAAAGTGTCTCAGGGACTATCATGAGTAGTATTATTCTCATCTTTGTAGGTATAGATCAGGGGTAGGCAACCTCGGCTCTTTTATGACTCATGGACTTCAACTCCCAGAATTCCTGAGTCAGCTATGCTGACTCAGGAATTCTGGGAGTTGAAGTCCATGAGTCATAAAAGAGCCGAGGTTGCCTACCCCTGGTATAGATAGAGACATCATATCTGAATATTTTTTCTAAGGCCTTCGTGGCTGCTGTACAGTACCAAGTGTTAATTTGCAGCATATTTCTTGACAGGTTGGTCCTTTACTGTTGATGGTTGATCCTAAAAAGCAGAAGCTAGCTGCCACTGAGGAATCTTCATTGCCAATTTTAAGGTGGTTACTCTACCTGTTTTTTATTAGTTTGGTCTTTTTTATATTTAATTTTAATTCAGGAACTTGCAGATCCTTTGCCTTTTTAGCTATCAGGACAGTGTCATCAGCATAGTGCAATTTATTGATATTCCTTCCTCCAATTTTAAAACCGCAAACATCTTTCAATTCATCTTCCCTTAATATGTATTCAGTGCAGGAAGTCTGTGCTTAACTGCTATACCTGGCACAAGGATTTCCATTGCTAAGTGAAGGAGTCATGAGGTAAAACATCATGTGACCACATCACTTGGTGCCGGCACTTCTGGTAGTCCCAGCTGGTTTAGTTAGGCCAGGACCAGGCCATCATTAGGCAAGGGCCTCAGACTTCTCCTGCCTGTTGTGCTCCACTTCAACTTTAAAACTTAAAAAACAGTTTATTTATATCTCTTCTCATAACAGATAGTATTCAACATCAAAGGTGACTATAGGAGCCAGAAACTGAGGACCACCTTGACAAAGTTATCAAAATACAACATTTGTAGTAAAAAGATATTTATTATAACTTTGAGTGTATACAGATCACAAAACATATGTTTTAATGTTAGATGCTAAACAAACAAAAGGGGGATATCTATTCAAAGCAAGAGAAACAGTAATGCATAAAATGTAAAAGTCAAATAAAGATATATCTGCTGATAAAATGCTTAGGTCACTGAGGATATATCTGGACATTGTGGATTCTGGTCTGATTATTGGCCTAAATATTGAACAGGCTGGCTTAATGAGGCAGGGCAGGTTATGTAACTCAGAATTCTCTAACACCTTGCAGTCTCACCTCACAACATCTGCTTCTGGAGACAGTTGTTGCATTTTGATATTCACAGAGCTGACCCATATGCACATTTAATTCATATTAATAGGATGCCTGCCCCCCCAAACCTTTCCAAGACCAGATCTCTACCTTCTGATTTCAACTCCTGCTTCCCAAGAAATAATAATGACTTCATAATTCATGCATACTTTCTTTCTTACCATTTTGCAATAAAAGTCCCATTTCCTGTTTCTTATGCATTGTCTCAGTAAATTGTAATCAAGTCTACTGAAATCAAGCAGTATTAGTGAAAGAAGAATCAGAGGTCTTGTTTACGTGTCCAGTATCACCAACGTTGATTTATGCTGACTTTCTAGGATCTTAATCAAGATCTTCAACTTTCTTATTGTTTGCCTATCTGATACTTCTAACTGGACATATTAGGAATACTTCGCGCAAAGCATGTGGGCTAAAGCTCCTTCTTCTGTATTAAGGCATCCAGGCATGACCAAAAAAATTCAAAGTATGAAAAAACTCCTTTTCTAAGACCTGCTATTAAAACTTTGGTCCAAGAAGGAAGGAACAAACATGGAGAGTAGATGCTTCTGTAACAGAAATGTTCTGCCTTTCCTTGTTGATCATGACCATCATAAAGGCAAAAACATGCTGTAAATGCCCAGTTTTCTCACCAAATCCAGTGGTAGGTTTGAATGGAAAATCCTTATCCCAAGAGCAGGGATAGCAACAAGTTTCAGTACCTGAGAGGGATTCTTTTCTAATCCATGAAATATTTTCTCAGGAGAACTAGAAGAATCAGTGCTCAAAAATCCAGAACAAAAGTTTCTCGGCCACTATCAGTTCTCAGATCCTCCAAAGTTGAGTCTCCAGGAAAAAGCATTTCCAACTTTCAATTTTTAAGCATTTGCACTTGGTAATGGTTCACTTCTTCTCTGGATTGGTAATAGTGGTGAATCATATCTCATTAGCAACGTAGTTTAGTACATCATCTCGAAGACATAGGCCTGTTTTCTGCTCATCAGATTACATGTCAGTGCTGTAGTCAACCTACAAAGATGGAGATTGAGCATCTCATATTAGCTGTACATGTTCATGGGACAAAACACCAAGGGAAAAAAAATATCCAGAATACAGATATTCTCTTTTTATATCCTCCTTTCCATGGAAGATCATATTCCTACTTCGAAACACAAAATACCTTGACGTAATTTTTAACTGAATTGCTATGGAGATGGACATATATGTAGCAGTCTTTATAGTATCTAAAGAGAAATCAAAGCCCTCCCTAGAAGAGCTCAGTTTGTAGCCTGCTTTACAGGGTAGTTTGAGAAATAATGGCTCATCTCATCTAATCTAGTGAATTCATGACAAGAGTCATTTAACCTGGTCTGCACATTAGCCAGTTTGGTGTCATGTAGTTTTCTATATTGCCCAGAGTCCACTGGAGCTGGGCAGTCATTAAGTTTAAATAAAATAAAATATAGATAGTCCTTGACTTATAACCACAATTAAGCCCAAAATTTCTCTTGCTAAGCAAGGCAGTTGTTAAGTGAGCTTTGCCCCATTTTACAACCTTTCTTTCCACAGTTGTTAAGGGAATCACTTCACTTGTTACGTTAGTATCATGGTTTTTAAGTGAATTTGGCTTCCCCATTGACTTTGCTTGTCAGAAGGTCACAAAAGGTGATCACATGACCCCAGGACACTGCAACCGTCATAAATATGAACCACATGCTAAGCATCCAAATTTTGATCATATTATCATAGGGATGCTTCAATGATCGTAAGTATGAAAAACGGTCATAAGTCACTTTTTTCAGTGCCATTGTAACTTCAAACAGTCACTAAATGAACTATTGTAAGTCAACGACTTCCTGTAAATAATAAATGGTTAAAAATAAATAAATAATAAATGGTAAATAATAAATGGCTAAAAACTGAGAGACCATTAGATCTAGTCCCATGTTAGGCATAAAGGCAGCTGGGCGACTTAAGGTCAGTCATTCAGTCTCAGCCCTAGGAAAAAAGAAATAGAAGAGATTCACTTCTGAAAAACTTGCCAAAGAAAACTGCAGGATCTGGTCCAGGCAAGTGCCAAGAATTAACACTGACTCAAAGGCACGTGCACACACATCATTAGCCCTACCTTGATGCAATGGTTGTTTTTAAAAAATATTTTAAACTATATTAAATGGGGAAGATAAATTATCAGTCGGCATGGGGAGGGAGAACCGTCTTAGCCCAAGAGTCAGGGTTTTCCCTTTACAGGTCTGTATAAAGATGGAAAGAAGGGACGCGGTGGCTCAGAAGATTGGCAGTTTGGCGGGTCGAATCCCGAGTGCTGCGTAGCAGAGTGAGCGCCTGTTACTTGTCCCAGCTTCTGCCAACCTAGCAGTTCGAAAGCACGTAAAAATGCAAGTAGAAAAATAGGGACCACTACGGTGGGAAGGTAACAGCGTTCCGTGCGCCTTTGGCGTCTAGTCATGCCGGCCACATGACCACGGAGACATCCTCGGACAAGCGCTGGCTCTTCGGCTTTGAAACAGAGATGAGCACCGGCCCCTAGAGCCGGAAACGACTAGCACGCATGTGCGGGGGAAACTTTACCTTTATTTTTACCTATAAAGATGGAGTATAAATCCTGCAGTCCGGAGAAAACCAACGAGTACTGGTGCTGGCATAGACATGCAATGAGATCTTCAAGGAAAGTGAATAGTTTGGCCCTGATGCTTCAAGAGATGTGCCTGATGGCAAAATAGCACCAAGACAGTGTACTAAACCTCCACGATCCCTGCGAGAAGTAGGTTTTTCTGAGTTATTAAGAAAACGAGTAACTCTTACATTGTCAATGTGTGGCATGCCCTGCTTTCGGTTCCTGGTGATATAGGTAATTGCATCATGCACTGATGCAAAAAGGTGGTTCTTGGTTATGGTTTCATTGAAAAAACTGCCTCTTTCCAGCTGGGTAATGACAGTGCCTGCAGAGAGAAGAACAGTAAATTACCTGACAGGACCATACAGGGGCAACATCTACTATTTGTGGTGAAAACACTAGTGATGAATCCAGTCAACGTCACTTTCATTTAGTCCAACAAATCTGCAAAGAGCAAGACTAGGGAAAGCTATCTGCCCATTTTAATAAAGCCGGGTGAGAACATTTATTTTGCAAATTTCCTGCTTTTTCTCTCTCACTAGAAGGTCTATTCAAGACTAGGATCTGTTACCACCCCCACCCCCAGCTAATTTTGTATGCTCTTTCCTTGATCAAAATTACTTCTAGTTATTACTATACAGTGTATACGATATACTTCCCCAATCTGGTTGTATTGAACTACCACTCTCATATTTCCAACTAATGTTGCACAATACAACTGAAGGTCATGAGTTGGGAGAGGCAATGTTATTAGCTTGGTGGGTGGCATGCTGTGGAGAGACTCCCTTTTGCTTTAGCAGAAATTTAAACAAGGGTTGGCTTATACTTAGGAAAAAGTATGATTTTTCCCAGGCTATCCTCTTAAATAATACCAAACTATGAGATATATATCCTAGTTTTCAGTCTGATTGTATCTGGGTGCAAAGGTATAGAACAGGGGTAGGCAACCTCGGCTCTTTTATGACGCGTCTTAAAAGAGCCGAGGTTGCCTACCCCTGGTATAGAACTATAGATTAATACTGAAAGGCAACAAAGAATGTTTTGGTCTCCTTACTGCCACCCAGCGGCTTTCTGCATACCATATTTGCAGCTCAGCCCCTGTTAATTTGGCCTTTTGTTGAAACTCATACAGGTAGTCCTTGGCTTAAGACTATAATTGAGCCTGGCAATTACGGTCACAAGTCTTGACAGTTGTAAAGCAGATCATCACATGACTGGACCCGATTTTACAACTTTATTTGGGGTGGTCATTGACCAAATGTAGCAGTTGTTAAGTTAATGTCACAGTTGTTAAGTGTATATTGTATGCCATTGGCCAATTTTTGCTGGAAACCAGAAGCAAATACTGGTTTCTGGCAAAAACCATCATAAATCATGGCCCTGTGACTGTGGGGTACTGCAAAAGGCTATAAGTGCAGGCTGGTTGCAAAATGTGGTCACGTGACCACAGGGAGGGAACTGATATAGGGTCGTAAGTAACTTTGGGGGTGGGGGGGTTGTCCATGGTAACTTCAGTCACTAAATGACCATTCGTAAGTCAAGGATTACCTGTAATGCTGAAACTCATAAACACCTATGGGGAGAATCCTGAGATAGAAATATTTTGGAGAATATTAAAAAGGCAGAATATATTTCTCCAAAGGAATAATGGAGAAGATCTTTAAAAAGACAGAAACCAGCCCCAGCCCTTCTCCCCCAAGCAGAAACTAGGCAAACGGCAACTTTTAGAAATGCAGATGTAATAATCCATTCAGGAAGGTTGGAGCCATGAAGCTATTAGGAAGACAAAGACACCTAAAATCTACATACCCCCACCCAAATTCTAAGGACAGGAGACATAAGGTTGACTCAGCCTTCCATCCTTCCCAGGTAGGTAAAATGAGGACCCAGATTGTTGGGGGCAATTAAGCTGACTTTGTAATAATGCCGCTTGGGGGGTGTATGAAAGCACTAATAAGCAGGCATATACATAGAATGAAGGCTACTGCTAAGCTTGTAAGCCGCCCTGAGTCTTCGGAGAAGGGCGAGATATAAATGGAATTAAAATAAAAAATAAAATAAATAATAGGATTAACCCACCAATACCAAAAGGGAACACTCAGACTCAGGTCAAAGTACATGACACAGGAAATACAAAGCCTCAAACAGGAACAGGAAAGAACCTCAAGAGCACCAGAAGGTATAAAAACCCTCCACTCCCTGCTACATGTGGTCAGTTTTTCCAAGAGCCATCTTTCTGTCTGGCTGTCCTCTCCAATAAACTGCAATCTTCTTTCTAAAGCAGTCTCCATTTTGCTTAATCTCCCAGCTTGGACTGGACCCTGATGAAGATTTTTTCCTTCAACACTCCCATGAGACAGACCTGGACTGACACACAAGAGCCAGACCTGAAGCCAAAAGAGGAATGTTTGATTCAAAGTACACCCACTCCCAAGGCAACGACTTCCTGGGTCTTTCTTACCATGGCAACCAGCAAGAAACACATCCACTTCAATCTCCTGAAAATCTTTAAATATCTGCAGAAGGCAACAAAGCAGAAACATCAGGATTGAAATATAAATGCCTGTGTTTTCCCAGCTGGTCAATTTAGGCTAGGAAGAAAACTGCTAATGGAGCTTTCCTTTAAGATAGCATGATCCAGATGTTTTGGTGTTTGATTCCCATTATCCCCCAAGAGCATGCTAAAGGGAGTTACTGTAAAGTCCATCACAGTGGGAAGGTGCACAGTTGAAAAGGATTTACTAGAAAGTTATTTCACAAAAGTCATATTATCCCCCTTCATTTGTTCTTTCAATCCTTTTAAGTTTAGTGAAGCAGCAGTGTCCATGAGCAATCTGCCACAGGAAAGAATCTTATTTCTGAAAAGCCGGGGAAATTAATGCTTTCTTGGCATTTTGAGTTCTTGCCAGCCATTTCGATTACAGCATGCACATGCATGCTGGGGAGAAGTGTCTGAATGAGAGAAATTGATTTAAAGCAATCAGGAAGATGCAGGAGAGCCGTTTTTAGGAGGTCAGAAATTGTACTGAACTCATAACCTCCTTAAGTCCAGAACTCAACAGGAGAACATGATCAATTTTAGCATTCTCTACATGTGACAAATACATATACAGTAGATGTTACATTCATGGAATCTCAAGATCTCTATGATCTTTAAGGGCTAGAGAGTCACATTTTTTAGATGGGCAATTTATAGGGAAAGGTAGAAGGTGGTAAAAGATTATAAACAATTTCATCATCATGGTGATTTTGAAGCAAGAAGTCAAATAATTTTTCTTGGAGAGTACCACAAGGGAATTTCCAGACTTTCTTGATTCAGAAAGAAAGCACTACTTTGACAGTTTCTTCCCTCCAACAAACAGGACATTGGAACAAATGTGGATTTTCTGACAGAATCGCAGCAGGAAAAGAAAGCAGTTAAACCCACACTTCATACTGGCATTGGCATTTATTCCTTGCACCTCCCTCCTACAAGGTCAGTGGGCCTTTCTTCCCAAATGGGGCACAGCCATACATCTGAAAGCTTTCCTTTTCCTTACATTTTTTAAGATCTTTATGGAGACAGTGTCCACAAAGGTGACAGAGCTGAAGTCCAGAATGATTGAGTGGATAGAAGGCTTTTCCAGCCCCAGACCATTTAAACTGGGTTTGCCACAAGATTGTGGCTGGGGGTGACTTGGGGTATCCCAGGCCACCACAGTTCCATTGATCTCAGTATCTACTATGCCTTCCTCTGGTTCCTGCAAGAAAGGAAAAATAGAGTTGATTACTTGGAGGGATTCTCCAGGTTGTCTTTTGCTATTAAGAGTATTTTGTGGAATGTGAGAGGTGTGGATTGAGTTCTACTGGAAACAGGAAATCCCTTTCTGTGGGTAGATCATAATCATATGTTGGGTTCTCACACGTTACCTTAGAACCCAGAAAAATATTTGCAACATCAGAGGGTTCAGATGCTAGTTTTCTGAGGAAATGAACAAGGTCATAGGGGGTATGTAAATTTCCTTAGGAAAAAATATGAACAAACTTGGTGAAAGAAACGAGAAATCTAAAGCACAAATAGCTCCTTCCTGTATTTATCTTAGTAGTGGTTGTGTCATGTTGAAAGTACTGTCATGGCAACTTGGTAACCTAGTAAACAGCAACTCACTACTTTTTGGTTCTTGAGAGCAATTAAGTCTCTCTGTGTGTGTGTGTGTGTGTATGTGTGCGTGCGCACATGCATTCTGAGATGTTGTACTGCATGTATTTCTGTGTAAATGAGCACCTTTGGCTTCAAAACCTAGCAAAGTAGAGATTAAATGTTGAATAACCATGCAACAAAAGTGGTAAGTCTTTGCTGAGCTTCATAAGTATGGATTTACAAGTGACACTTTCTCCAGCCAAAGTTTTCAAAGATCTGAGATTTCAGATCAAACTTGGGATTGAGAGGGAATTCTCTAGGTGGAGGCTAAAGAGGTACAGCTATCCCATTCAATTCACAGAGATGCACCTGATGAAATCATACTTATATTTACCAGTACAAGGCAACTTTTTACTTACAGTGCTAACACAGAGGTACAACGTCTCAGAATTCCATCTATCAAATGTTCAAAAGATACATTTATTGAAACTTATTATGGATATATTATATAGGGTACCTATTGGATTTCTTCCTGCTCAAATAAGAATAGAATAGATTAGAATAACAGAGTTGGAAGGGACCTTGTAGGTCATCTAGTACAACCTTCCCCACCCAAGCAGGAGACCCTACTACACCATTTCTGACAGATGGCAATCCAGTCTCTTCTTGAAAGCTTCAAGTGATAAAGCTCCCACAACTTCTGCATATGATCAGGCACTGCTTAGAATAATGAAAATTAGGTCCAGAGAAATCAGTAAGAAATCCATTTGTGGGCAGGGATTGTGTGGATCAACTAAATGTTAGCACTGTAAGTAAAAAGTTGCCTTGTGCTGGTAAATATAAGTATGATTTCATCAGGTGCATCTCTGTGAATTGAATGGGATAGCTGTACCTCTTTAGCCTCCACCTAGAGACTTCCCTCTCAATCCAAGGTTTGATCTGAAATCTCAGATCTTTGAAAACTTTGGCTGGAGAAAGTGTCACTTGTAAATCCATACTTATGAAGCTCAGCAAAGACTTACCACTTTTGTTGCATGGTTATTCAACATTTAATCTCTACTTTGCTGGGTTTTGAAGCCAAAGGTGCTCATTTACACAGAAATACATACATACAGTATACAATGGGTTTACTCAGGTATAATAATGTTCTAAATGCAGTGGTGGGATTCAGCCGGTTAGCACCACTTCAGCAGAACCTGTAGCTAATTTTTTGTTGCCCAGGCCCGGAATGGACTTCCGGAAGCGGCATCCACACAGAGAACCAGTTGTTCACATATTTGAATCCTACCACTGCCTAAATGCCTAGGCCCTAGGGCAATGTTGTCTGCACTTTCTCTTTTTAAAATGATTGTACGTGGTACAGTACTTGTGACTTTGCATCCATCTCTACATCCTCAAATCCAGCGTTGTTTTCTCCAGATTTTTTAGCAGTTTTCTGTTACCAAAAGCAAGAAGAAAATATAGATCACAATCCTCACAGAACTCTTTCTTCATATGACATTTTAAGAATCATACAATTAATTCTGGATCAAGGAAGAAAATATCAAAAGTTAGGACCATGGTATGTTGGTGCCATGCCATGGTAGCTTATTGCACAAGCCATAGTTAAAACAAATGAGAGTCCAGTACAGTATGTGAACAAATAGTGGTGTGCTACCCAAAGCTGAATAAAGACCTTGTTTTTCTTCACATGGACTGTAGATGTAGAACTGATAAGGATATTGATTTTGGCTAAACCTGATCCTTAGGATTTTTGTTCTGTTCTCTGTCAATAAAACAGAGAGTTGCAATGCAGCAGTGCTCTGAGCGTAAGAGTTTTCTATATCATGTATGGAAAATATAGTGATTTTAACTTATTCGTGGGCATTTTGTTTAATCTTTTTTAATTTTTGTATTTTGTTTTTTAATATGTACTGCCCTGTTCACTGCCCTGAGTCCTTCGGGAGAAGGGCGGTATACAAATTAAATAAATAAATAAATAAATAAATAAATAAATAAATAAATAAATAAATAAATAAATAAATAAATAAATAGTGATACAGCAGTACAATCCAGCCAGCCATTGTCTCCAGCTTTATCCATGTCTATTTGTGAATGAGAATGCAGTATAGAAAATATCTGAAGGGCTCCAGATTAGCTAAGGTTAGTCTAACCCCCTTCATCCTTTTTTATCTATAGATAAAACCAGATCCAGGTGTCTTTGTGGAAAATAGTCCTCTTGGAATTTAGAAGAAGAAGAAGAAAAAAAAAACACTAGTCAGAAAAGGTACCTTGGCTTCTTTTTTGTCTTTCTTTTGCTTCGTCTTCAGAGCTTTCACCTTCTTTTCAATGAGACGGCACACATCAATGCCACACTACAAAAGAGAGAAGTACTTACATCCCAGGATGCAATGGACAGCTGTCAGTTTTCTGATGCGTGATGGGCTACGGTCAAAAAGTCAAGATGCCCGATACCGTGGTGTGGTTGAAGCTCTGTCTGTCTTTGATATGCCTTGCACCATGCGATGCACATCAAAGCCAGGCAGAGCTTTGCTACGTTTCCCATCTTGACTTCTTTTTTTTTATCATATCCTGCAGATACTCCCGGACTCGTTTTGCTCATTTTCATTCCACCAGGCTTCTTAAAAGAAGCTTCAGATGGTGGGGTGCACACACTGAGAAGGTCCCATTTAAGGTATGAGTTGATATTTGAAATAATCCGATAGACTGCTATCTGATAAGAAAAGTTTCACTGAAATAAAAAGAGTTGTTTTGCATTTTCCCTCACACTTCATTTTATTGGGCCCCTAACTTCAATGGGTAAAATGATGGAAAAAAGTATTGTCATACAGTACTGAAAGACAGTGAGTGGGTAAGGGCTTGTATTAACCCCTTATTTTACTACTTGTATATTTACTCAGTGCTCACTGATTCTTTTACTCATCCTGGAGTGACAGTCTTTTTGGAGAGAGAAAGCAATACATGAGCTCATGATTACATTGGGCCATTGTAAGGATCTGCTGTGGGGACAGCCTAGAAACAATTTATTTCAAAACAGAAGATATTAACTGGCACCAACCATTGATTAAGAAGACGGTGGATCCCTGATAAAGAGCTTTATTAGTTTTTGGTCAATTTCTGAGTACAATTCAGGGAGCTGCTATTTATTTATACGGCCTTGGACGTGCTGTGGGCAGGTGGGGAGTGGATTGGAAATGGCTTTTCTTATGTCCACTTGTCATCGTTCACAAAGCTCTTCCTCAGAGCCCGCCCTCTGGGTTTCTGGGAATGTGGCAGAAGGTTTTGGGGATGGGAAGAAGGCTTCTGGGGAGGAAATCTCTACAAGAGATATTATCTCTTGTGCCTTAGGAAAGCCACCAATTTGTTTTCCCCAGCTTTTGACATCTCACACAGTCTATTCATCCACCAGTATTATTTTATTTTTATTTTTTTATCATCAGTTATGCACCACCTTGGAAACCCTAAATGAGAAGATGGCACACCAACTGTAAACAAGGAAAGTCAACTCAAAATTTAATGAGGATATCAACATTGAGACGGCTGGGCAAACCGAAGTTTCTATAAATTTTTCCTAGTCTGAATCATCAATTAAAAACATATTTTAGCCCAATGGAATGTGTGTGTGTGTGTATGTATGTATGTATGTATGTATGTGTGTGTATGTATATGTCCCAGCTTCTGCCAACCTAGCAGTTCGAAAGCACGTAAAAATGCAAGTAGAAAAATAGGGACCACTACGGTGGGAAGGTAACAGTGTTCCGTGGGCCTTTGTCATCTAGTCATGCCGGCCACAAGCGCTGGCTCTTCGGCTTTGAAATGGAGATGAGCACCGGCCCCTAGAGTTGGAAATGACTAGCACACATGTGCGGAGATATATATATATATATATATATATATATATATATATATATATATATATATATACATACATACTAAGTATTTGTTAAGTATTTTAGAATACCTTGCCGGCCCAAATACGGGCCAAACCTTATTGCCTGTTTCAGCCTAACCTAAGGCCATCCACAAGCTGTAGTCGCAACTGTGGCAACTCATATTTGTGTAATTTTTTTGGATTGCTAACAAAGAATTAAAGGGAGACTGATATGGCCATTTCAAACTCATTTGTTCTCATCAGTCAGCCATACCCTTCTGAGATTTGAATCTCAGAAGGGTATGGCTGACTGATGAGAACAAATGAGTTTGAAATGGCCAAATCAGTCTCCCTTTAATTCTTTGTTAGCAATCCAAAAAAATTACACATACTGTACATACATACACACACACACTTTGTAATTGGGTAATTTTTACTGGGAAATTTAGACTTGGTTTTGCTTTTGACCATGTTGATACTTGGTAACCAATAAACATGTTCTTTGAGGAATTCACAAGCCTCAGAGTTCTGCTTTATTTGTCTCTGTCTATTGGAACCCTCTCTCTCTCTTTCTCTCACATACACAAACACACACACACGCACACACACACACACACGTGTGTGTGTGTGTGTGTGTGTGTATGCCCAAGTGTGGATTTCGATAAGAAATGCAGGGTGACCCCCTACCCTGCCTTCAACGTTGCTGCTTTAATTCTGAGCTTTTGATCATTTTGTAACAGCTTTATATGCAGAATAAAAATGCACTTCTTTTTTCTTGAGCAAAGATGAAGGCCAAGGATGAATTAATATACTACAAGAGCACTCCCACGCAGGAGTTGAAAGAGTATCTGTCTCTTGATTCCTTCTAAGTGGAATATAGCCCAAAGCTATTTTAGAGGTCATAGATGAGCAACCAAGCAAATACTAAGAGCAAACTCTAAAGTTTTTCTCACCTTTCTTTTAAGGGCCTCTGCATACAATTCAGCATTAGCAAAATAGATAGTAGCAGAGGAGTGGAAAATTTTCACACCTGGTATTTCCTTAGCCTGCGGGGAGGGGAGGAAGGAAGGAACACAAATGTTAGGAAAAGGGAGTTAGTATGGGGCTAATATATAAAGACCAGAATAAATAGAATTTGATCAGGAACACCATCTATTTATTTTTAAAGATAAATCAGGAACATTAAGATATGTGTAAAATAAGATCTAAAGATGGTGGGAATCTTCTCCAATCCAGACATGATGGTTCCAATCCTGATCAGGCCATTATAATTTAGAATATATATATTTCACATAATAAGAAAGAAAAGACTGGCAGGAGACCAGCCTCAACAAAAGAAGCAGAAATGTTGGACAAGAAGATTGTAAGCACAACAGCTTTACTGATCATTCTCCGTTGTTTTGCTGGGCAGATAATTTCTCAGAGATCACAGGCAGGCGTGTCAGCTGTGTCATTTAAACCCAACATAATAACTGTAATTCTTGGCTAGAGGAGGTTTCCCAGAGGATTAATAAGCACAATACGGACTTTGCCACTGCAAGGATCAGGGCTTAATTGGGCCTTCACAGTGGTGGTCTGCATTTGTAGTCTTCTTGCCCACTCCGATCTGCAATACTTCTTCCCTGGTGGATTTTCATAGGACCAGGGCTTTTTTTGTCATAGAACGCTCAGAATGGAGTTCCGGCACCTTTTTTGGATGGAACCTTGTAGGGTAGGCAAGGCGGATTGTATGACATGTGTCAGTTCCAGCACCTTTTTCTGTTACAAAAAAAGCACTGCATAGGACTATAAAAACTTGGCTATTCAATAACACCATCAGGAGATATTATTTGGCCCGGCCCATGGTAGATATTTATTATACTAATGTTGCAATAAGATAAGCAGGGATTAATTCCAGAGGAACAATCAAACAGAAAACAATCAAGGAACTACCGAGGAGAGAACCACATTCCCACCAAAACTGCCAGGGCAAGCCACTGAATATAAATAGGGAGCAAACCCCACAGTCACTAGCACTGATGATATTACCTACTCAGGTAATGAAACGTCTGCAGGCAAACAACCAAGCTCAGAGAGTACCAAGTACTCCACAATATTGTTTGTATTGCCTGTTTTTTAAAAAAAATCTCTTTAATCCTCCCTTGTAAGTTGCTCAGAGCCAGTCCGGAAAGAGTGGCATAGAAAGTTTAATTGTAAATAAATATCTTTTCCTACGCAGTTCTGGACAACCATCTCCTTTAATCGTTTTATATTTATTAAACTTATATATTTTCATGACATACTTACTTTATGATACTCAGCAATGTCTTTGTAAATTCCTGTGGTGGACACTTGTCCCAAAATGGAATAATAAGGCCTTAGGGAAGGTAATAAAAGAGAAAAAAAGGTTAGCAAAGGTTTTAACCTGCTCTCACAATAGATCCTTTGTGACATCCATATCTGGAATTCCTCATGGACAAAGAAGCTGCTTGCTTTATATAATTATATGTTAAAGTTTCTTTCTTGGATTATCTAGTACAGTAATTGTTTATATAAGTAATCTTAGATAAAGCCAGCCAAGTATGATGACTCTTTTGAATGTTACCAATGATACTGATAGATTGCAATGATGAAAAGGGATGTAACACAACCTTTTGAGTATTTATACTCTGATTATACAAAAAGAATGGCTTACGCCTTAACTCTGTTGAATTAGCACAGTTTAGATCAGTGATGGCGAACCTTTTAGAGACCGAGTGCCCAAATTGCAACTTAAAACCCACGTATTTATTGCAAAATGCCAGGGCTGCATCAGCATTGTGGTGCCCTCAGGCAGGGCTAGGGAGGCGTGGCCCACTGGGTGGGCATGGCTGCAGTGGTCAAGTGAGATTGTTTGCTCACTTCCTGCCCTGTCGCTTCCAAATGCCATGTGCTCGCTATTCTGGCGAACTCTGCTGGGGCAACGGCACATGTGCCCACAGAGAGGCCTCTGAGTGCCACCTCTGGCACGCGTTCCATAGGTTCACCACCACTGGTTTAGATTAAACATATAGACTAAGCATATAGTTAAATGGTTCTATTTACAGATATAAGGTGCTTTTCTTGGTTCATTGTAATAACAGTGTTTTGATTTAATTATGTATATGTACTGAAATTGGAAGTTCCACCAATAGTAAGATGGAGTCTGTCTTCTGTTAGATACTGAACTTCACCTCCAGAACATCCAGGCAAAATGGACAATGTTGACAGATCTGGGAAGTATAATTCAGAAGCTTTAAGGGACCACAGTTCCCATGTTTATCTTTGGCTTACACACTCTGATAAAAAAAATGTTTGATATTACTTGCCGTACTTTAGCACAGTTCTGCTTCTCAGTTTCTAAATACGACCTTATCTTTGAACAAACCAACCTGAATCTTTTGAAATGGGGCAGAATATAAATGCCTTATACTGCTGCACTATAAAAGTCTAGCAAAAAGCATTTCCCAAATCTATTTCTCCCATCCTCTTGCCAGCTAGTGTAATACTCACATCTGAGTCCGGAATATGACAGTGAAGAGTGAAAATGTCACAGCTGCTGCCAGTCCCAAGTCAAGATTCAAGAGTACCGTAGTGACAAAAGTTACAAGCCAGATAAGCTGGAGGCAGGAGAATGAGAGAATAACAACAGTACTGAAGGCATCACCTAAATTTCCATTCAATTTTAGAAGAGGGAGTTATTATTTTTGAGTTATATTAGCAAATGTGAATTGGTGCAAAATTGCAGCTGGCCAGTGGTCCTGACTAACCTTGTCAAGTCATCCAAGAAGTTGAAAGCAATTGATTTATGTCAGGTGGACTATTGAGATGCTTTTTAATAACCCTATAGGACATTGTTATTGTTCTATTATGTCTTAGCTATGGAATACATAAATATGAAGAAAAAAAGCACCATTTTGCAAAACTTACAGCATAAAAAATAACATGGAACTAGAATCACTTCATAAAAGATTTTAAAACGGCACGAGGAGGAGGCAGTAGAACAATGATGTGAAACAATATATACTGTAGTAGGTGCTTTGAAAGTACAAATTACTTTGTAGTGAGATTACTGCAACACCCTCTTCATGAGGTTTTTTTTTCTATTGGATGCTACAATCGATAGAACTGTTTCTCCAATTTGCCAATCAAAAGGACAGATCCAGCCATTGGACACCAATATTGCAGTGACCCCCAAGGCTGCTGATTTACAGAAGCCATTGGAAGGGCTTGTTATTAATGTTAAAGCTCTACCTAGCTTGATTCTGGGTGTTTGCAGTGTGGTCTTGTGCATTCTTGTTGAAAAGACCATGTGAGGTGGGTGTTGTGGGAGCCTGAAAAAAAACCTTTTTCATATATTACCCCCTACTTTGGACTATCTTAATCGCAGTTCCCATCTTTTTTTTTAAAAAAATGTTGCATTGTAATTGCTTTATTTGACTGTTGTCAGCTGCCCAGAATTGTTGAGAGTTGGGTAGCATTCAATTTTAATATATCATCACCGTCATTATTATCTCACCTACCAAAGTATGGAACATATCCAGTCTCCTTGTCTTTGGGAATCTATGTGTAACAGCCTCAAATCTATAGAAGTGGATGATCTACAATTTATGGGTTAGACAAAGTAATTACTAATAGTAATTACTAAGACATGAAGACTCTTATACCTGAATGCCCTGTAATTATGAGATGGTTTTAATCTTTCCATAGAGAAAAAAAGCTGGCATATCTTGAAAACTAGTTCTAGCACATCATTTTTCTAAGTATGTTAAGATTTCTTTGTCCAAGGTCTGCATTATCATTATAGGTGAATGGCCTCCCAAACTATAGAATAAAACTGTAGGTGCCACATGGCATTGCTTGCTGCTCTCTAGAAACAGGATTATTTCTCTTAGATATAGTGCAATACACTATCAGTTGTAGCAATGTTGGGTGGTGGTGGTGGTGGGGAGAAGTCAGTTTTTTGTTTGCTATTTTATTTCTTCATCTACTTGTTTCTATAATGCTGTTGAAAATTAGCACAGTTTTGCTGGAGTTTTTCTCCCTGGCTGTCCCTTACATAATACTCTCATTCTCTCCTGTTTCTGAGTATGAGAACGGCATCGTGTATCCCTGCTGCATGCATAATCTAGATTAGCTCCTCATACAGAGCAGAATTTATGGCCATCCATCAGTCTCTTCTTGCCTTCTGATTCCTGTTGAAGTTTTCTCCTACTTACCAGGTCGGTAAAATTAGATCTCCAAAGTGCAGGAATATCTTTGAACTGTTTGAACATGCCTTTCAAGTTGACAATAACAATGGCCGCTAAGACAGCCTAAAAGAAAATGGCAAAGATGCTATTTAATAATACCTAGAGCAGGCAGTTTTAATTCAAGTAATGAGTAAGAACAGAAGAAACTTTTTTTTAAAATTCCATTTATATCCCGCCCTTCTCCGAAGACTCAGGGCGGCTTACAAGCTTAGCAGTAGCCTTCATTCTATGTATATGCCTGCTTATTAGGGCTTTCACACACCCCCAAGCGGCATTATTACAAAGTCAGCTTAATTGCCCCCAACAATCTGGGTCCCTTAAGTACAGTATAAACCTTTTCTACAATGATGTAAATACCACAAAGAGATATGTTGATATTTCCACTGTATTTGGAGAATGTTTCCTTCAATATCTACTGTATCTCAATGATATTTTTTTTAAAAAGAACAGCCTAATTTTGGAACATACTTTGGGTAGTTCGTGGAAAAACTCTCCAATCTTCAAAATGGTTGCCAGGATGATGAGAGAGGAGATGACGGAGGCCATCTGCAAAGTAGATAACAGGGAACAACTGAATACAAAGCAAGGCTGCACGAAGCAAGAAAATAACCCCAAATTTCACTTTCTTCCAGTTTCAGCTTTTTATCAATGTTTTAAAGACATTGGGTGGTAGCACTTGGCTGGCTTTGGGCCCAAAACTAAGCAGGGTCAGGCCTGGTTATTACATGGATGGGAAACCACACAAAGTTTTAGAACTGTGAAAATAGAAAAAAAAGAACCTGTGTAACGACTGATCGGTCAGTATGAAGCTGATACTGAACAAAACTCTGGAACAGATTGTTAGACAGGTTGTGAGCATTCAGAAGACAATGTCTTGCTTGGCAGCACAGGTTTATCAAGAACAAGTCATGCCCATCCAGTGTGATTTCCCTTTTTTCATAGAGAGACCAGTTTAGGAGATTGCCATGGAAGAGTGTACTTTGATTCTAGTAAACTAGGCTGAACTATACCACTATTACATGAATATAGAGCCGGTTGAAAAATTGTATTTTATAAACATATGTTCATGATTTTTTAAAATCAAACTAGATACACAAAAGTGTCAAGTGGTATACTGCAGACTCCATTTTAGGACCCATGTTGGCCCATATATTTAAAAATGAGTTGTACAAAGAGATTTAAAAAGATTGTAAAATTTGCAGAAGATGCAAAGATAGGGAGAACAGCAGACCCTTTAGGAGATGATGTGGGTGATTCTTGACAAGCTGGAACACAGGGCAGAAAGATGGTTATCAGCGTAGTTGATGACAAAGTCTTATATTTTGTTAGAAAAAGTCTAAGGTATGAATATTGGATGTGGCAGTGCTACACGAGACAGGATTTGAATGTAACACAATGTGAACATAAGCAAATAATGTGATGTAGCTGCAAACATACATGCACACACATACCAATATTAGACTGCAACAGTGAAATGTGAAAATGTAGAGGAATCAATCCTCTTGACTCTGTTTTGGGTAGACTCAGTGGTGGGATTCAGCCAGTTTGCACCACTTCAGTAGAACCGGTAGCTAATTTTTTGTTGCCCAGGCCCAGAATGGACTTCCGGAAGCAGCATCCACACAAAGAACCAGTTGTTCACATAATTGAACCCCACCACTGGATAGACTATAAACTAGAAAATCTTGGATGGGATATTGACATCTCCTCTGAGAATGTTGCATCCTGGTTACTGCATTTTAGGAGGTATATTGACAACTGAAGGAGTCTAAAGGATAGCAACCATGATGATAAAGGTCTCAGAAGGAAGAACCTATGACAAATGGTTGGAGGCAATGGATGGGTTTAGTCTGGAGAAAAGAAGGCTGCAAGAGAAGCTCAAATATCAGAAGAGCTGTCATATAGAATACAAGGCAGAATTGTTCAGAGATATGCCTTAAGGCAAGAAAGAATATGTTTAAAAAGTGATTTTAGCTGGACATCAGGAAAAATTCCTAACAGTGAGAGCTGTTCAACAGTGGGACAGACTGACTTGAGGGGCGGTAGATCTCTTGCTAGGGATTTCAAAAGGGATGAGATGGCCAACCGAGAGGGATGCTGAAATAATTGATTCCTGCACTGGGCAGGAGGTTGGACAAGATGATCTCCAAAGGTACTTTCTAAATCTCACAATCTGTGATACTACAACTGGAAAGTAAAAAGAAAAAAGGAAGTAAATGGAAAACTCCTTCCATATCGCTATCAGAAAACTGCATATATTTATCCACAGTCAGTGGGACGCTGTCTCAATTCAAGACATATTTACTTTTACTATTTGCTTAGTCTTGAGCAATATTTCCCGTCACTCCAATTGTCTGAGCAGTCTGGAGATAGAGGCAGTCATAGTGCCAAACGATCTGTAGAAAACTGACCACTTTTGTGGTCATGGTGGATACTGGGGTTTTTTTGAAAGCAGGAAAGCAAGCAGCCCTTAATAAGTTATTGTCTCGTGCATTCAGAGAGAATATTGATAAAATAAAAGTTTGAACTTCATGTTAATTTCAGTAGCATATTCAAGGCTACTTAATATTTGTGAGCAGATTCATGGCCCACTCGGAAAAACGCTAAAAAATACCCTAAATGTAAGTAGCTTATTAATGTCTCATAATATATATACAATTATCTTCTCAGGATAAATAAACCCTCCCTCAGTCCACTGCAAGACTAATTGATGTGATTTCTAAAGCCAACTGCACCACTGCATTCATCAGAGTGAACTCATCTATCCCAGCATGCCTTTCAATTAGTTCCCACTGAGCTCTCTGCAGGTCTGTTCTGCTGTCCATCCATTTGATTGATTTCAACTTCTGCACAATTACTTCCTCCTATCAGAAAAAGGCTTATCTGGCCTTTACCTGGCTGTGTCCTCCTGTGCTTTCTTGTACTAGGGAGCGGGACATGGAGCAGCTGATGCTGTAGCAATGGAAAAAGCTACCAGCGGTGTTACTGAGTCCCAAGGCTATCAGTTCCTGCAAGAGAGTTGAGAAGAAGTCAATGTATGTTTCTTTATTTGGAGAGGGGGGGAAAATAGGAAGAGGCTTTGGGATGGCTATATGCCCATCTCTTGACTTAGAAATACAGTGTAGGTAGTTCTCGATTTAGGACTTTAATGGAGCCTGCCCATTACTGCTGTAAGTCACAATAGTTATAACATGGGTCACCGCATGACTAATCTGATTTTACAATCGTTTTTGTGGCAGTTGTTAAGTAAACTGTAGTCATAAAGCAGTTTGCTGCAGTTGCTAAGCAAGCACCGCAATTGTTTAGTGAATCAATGGTTTGTTATGGAGCGGTTTGGGCGAAAACTGGAAGTAAATGCCAGGTTTTGACAAAACCATTGTAAAATGTGATCATGTAAATGCAGGATGCTGCAAATAACCATAAATTCAGACCAGTTGCTGAGTGCCTGATCTACAGTCATGGCGCTGCAGGTGTGTGTGTGTGTGTGTGTACGTGTGTGTGCCAGAAAATTGAAATTTAAAAGCTGGGTTGTTATTATTCCTGGAAGAGTCCTTCGTAACTTTGAACCGTTGCTAAGCAACTGGTTGTAAATTGAGGACTACCTGCAACAGGAGTAAATAGATAGTGGACAAGACAATCAAGAAAGAAAATAAAATCAAGGCAAAGAGAGGGGGGGGTGAAGCCAGGAAGCCAAGATAATGAAAGCATAACAAATGTCTTACCTGGTTGCTGTCCACACTATAACCGTGCTTCAGAGCAAAGATTTTCCCAAGGGAGATGCAAAGGACATAGCTAACAATAGCAATGGCAAAAGCATTCCCTATCACCTGCCCAAACCAGCTTCCATTGGGGGCTTCAGGAGATCTCAATCTGTGGAAAGGAAACATAGATGCCGCAAGGCAATACTGTTGTACAGGTAGCACAAGGCAAAACAAGAGCGGAACAGGTGATTTCCCAGGGCTGGGAAATTAAGACAAAACAAGATAATCTTTATTGTCATTTTTTTCTGTGAGCACACTGGACCACATTAAAAATAAAATTCTGTTGCCTGCTCTCAAAAGAAAGTATATATCTACCCATACACACATATAACACATATATACACAGTATATATAGCTTATGTGCTATGTCCTGGATATTCAGCAAACAGGAAGAGAACCTCCATTTTGTGCAGTCCAAATGAAATCAATTAATCTGACATATTATGGCTCTGAGACCAGTGGATTTGGGAAAGCAGCATGAAACACTTACCCCTTAGGAATATCACCCACAACACTAATCCCAAATTTGTTGTTCAGGCTGGCACCATAGGAGATTGCCGTGGAGACAATAATCTGAAAAAAAGAAGGCGGGGAGGCAAAATATTCTTCAGTAATTTAATGATACTCAGGAATGGCACAGATGAAGGAAGCTGTTCTGAGTAAAACTGCCTTTTGCAATTGACTGATGATGAATTGGTTAATGCCAATGATGTTTTGTTGTTATTATTATTGTAACAAAATAGAATTATGTTCGGGGGTTTTTTCATGACAACAATTTACCAATTTATATACTCTTTTTAAAAGAACCCAAGATGTTTTTAACAGAGGAAATTACCTAAACTAAATGACATTATTATTATTATTATTATTATTATTTATTAAATTTATATACCGCCCTTCTCCCGGAGGACTCAGGGCGGTGAACAGGGCATATAAATAGAAATACAAAAGTTAAAAAAGGATTAAATAATTGCCCAATTAAAACAATCACAATATAAAACCCATTAAAACCCTAACGTTTCCCCATCAGGCCAGGCCAGCTTGTTCAAATAAATGGGTCTTTAGCCCGCGCCGGAAGGAGCGAAGATCCAGTGCCGTCCGGAGCTCAACCGGCAGTTGGTTCCATAAAGCCGGGGCGCCCACAGAGAACGCCCTCCCCTTGGGGGCCACCAGCCGGCATTCTCTGACCGGAGACACCCTGAGGAGGCCCTCTCTGTGGGAACGCACAGGGCGGAGGGAAGTTGACGCCGGCAGCAATTAATTAACTGCCAGTCTCTTATTTTTAGCAGCAGACGGTTCAGCAAGATGGCAGCTCGCCAAAATCCTCGATGTTTTGATTAAAATCAAGCACAGCTGAATGCTCAGGAATTGAGACCCAGGTTTTAAGAACAAGCTCTCTAAACACTTTGTTTCCAACTCTTTCCATTTCTCCTGCGTTTGTTTCTTTAAAAATAAAATCTTCATTTCAATGAAGAGAGTTTATTTCTTCTTAGGAAACAAAATAAAATTCTTATTCCTCTCTACCACAAAGTAATAGAAGGGATGAAACTAATTCTAATTCCTTCCCAGAATTGCTTGGAAACAAATTCCTTCCAATGATTGCTCTCTCTCTTTTTTAAACTCCAGTTGAAAAATCATCCCAGCCATTAACATTTTTCCCAAAGAGAATCTAGAAAAGTATCAGGAAGGCTTCTGGATCCTGGCATGGAAATTCATATCTAGAGCAGACGTGTAGAAAGTGAGAACCAGGCCCACTTGTGGCTACCAAAAGACTTAACATCATTTTTCAACTGTACCTTTTATGTGGCAGTAGGGGACAATTATTAAACACATGGCTAAAGAGTAAAATATTTTAATTCTTCATTCTTCATTCTATTGAATATATGTCATGTTGCAGTTGTGAAATGGGTAGCTGTATAAATCACATTAGACGTAACCTTTTAGGCTAGTGGCAGCCAAACTATGGTGCACTTTCCTTATAAAGACCCTAATATTCACCTACCGTTGAGTACAATGCCAATAATTTTATTTCTTCCAAGTTTTCATCTTGTTTGAATAATTAGATTTTTGTGGGGTATTTGGGGATAATATGCTAGTTAGTTTTTCTCTTGTAATTTGGGTGTCCTCCTGCATTCGTGGCTTAGTTTTGAAGATCATATAGGAGCCGTGACCAGGGGGGCCTTTGCCCAGGTTCGCCTGGTGCACCAGTTGCGGCCCTATCTGGACCGAGATGCCTTGCGCACAGTCACTCATGCTCTCGTGACCTCTTTGAGCTTTCCGGCCAGGACTGTGAATTTTAATTTTAACCTATTATAATTGGGTTTTAATTGGAGCTATAGGCATTTTATATTTTACTCAAGGATAATTTAATTATTTTAATTGTTATTAACTTTTTGTATTTGTAGTGTTATTTTAATTACCTTGTGAACCGCCCTGAGTCCCACGGGAGAAGGGCGGTATATAAGTTCAATAAATAAAATAAATAAAAAACAAATAAATAAATAATTTTAAGAGATTTAACAGATTATGTCATGACTTCTGCACTACTGGTTATATTGTTTTCCCACTGTCATTTTAAGAAAAAACCCAAGGAAGCCAATATTCTTGGAGCATCACTGTATTGTATGCCTTTCTTTAAAGCATACACGGAAATGTCAGCACAGCAGGGGGCTGGACAGCTCCAGGCTATAACCGCTTTGGCGGGAAAGCCTGAATAGGGCGAGTCGTTGACAGCCCCAGGGAATGGTCAGCTCTGGCAGGAAGCCAGGGTTTAAATCCATTGGCCACCTGCACTGGCGGGAAGCCCAGGTTTAAATCTATTGGTCACCATTCACCTGGGCAGGTATAAAGAGACGCCAGGTAACCCCTTTGCTCCAGCTTCATTTCTGTCTCAATAAAGAAATACTACCCAGCTCAAGTGTCCGTCTCTCCGTTCAACCATGCGACTTTGCACTGGCGACGAGGGTGGGATCCTGCACCGGACAACGCTAGCCGCGGACGGAATCCAATCGGCAGCCCCAGACCAAGACGCAGGACGACCGAGACGGTGGAATGGCACAACTGGGTCAGTATCCCCTTTTCCATAGCAACCGCCCAGAGGAGTGGGAAGCCTTCGTGGGGCAGCTCGAGTGCTACCTACGGGCAAACGGGGTGAAAGATGACCGGCACAGAGCGGCGGTGCTACTCTGCAGCTGTGGCACGGAAACGTACCAGCTGGCGGTCGGTCTCTGCGCTCCCGACGACATCCACTCCGTCGGGTACAACGAGTTGCTGGCAAAACTGGCCGAGCACTTCAAGCCCGAGACGTCCGAGATCGCCTGGCGGTATCGTTTCAGAAGCGGGACCAGTGGCCAGGTGAGTCCGCCAAGCAATACATGGCAGCCCTGAGGCAGGCAGCTCGCCTCTGTAATTTTGAGAATTTAGAGATCCGGCTGCGCGATCGGATCATCTGCGGGTTGAGGGACAGGAAGCTGCGCCAGAAAATTTTCACAAAGCAGAAGCTGACCCTGAGGGATGTCCAAGAGGAATTCCTAGCCTGGGACGCGGCCGAGGAGTCCGACGCGAGGGAAGGCGGATCCATCCACCAGTTGAGCGGTTGCAGCGACGCAGATGGGGCAGAGTTGGAAGTGGACACCATCCACTGACAACAGCAACCCATCACCTCCAAACGAGACAACGTGAGGGAGCCGAGACCAGCCACGGCGGATGCAAGAGGCCAGGAGTGCAGGTGCGGAGCGAACGGGCCCCGGTCTACCCAACTCCACAGCTACAACGCAAATCGGCCCTGGTCTACCCAGCATTGCGGTTGTGGCCCCCGGTCTACCCAGCACAGCGGCTGCGGACAACCCCGGTCTACCTAGTGTTCCGGCTGCGGCGCGAACAGCTCCCGGTCTACCCGTTGCGCCAGCTGCGGAGGACAGCATCCCCGGTCTATCTGCCGTTTCAAGTCGGCAAAGTGTCGGGCATGTGGGAAAACTGGGCACATCGCGGCGGTCTGCAGGAGCAAGCAGCGGGGTAGCCTACACGAGGTGGAGGCAGAGTTCCAGTTCACTACAGGTACTGGGGAGTGGTTGCCGGGACTGACGGTCAGCCACACGGCGGGACGGCGGGACGTTTTTCTAACAGGGGCCCCTGCGGCACTAACCCCGAAAATAAAACTGAGGATGAAGCTGCAAGGGGTCCCCTGCACGATGGAGCTGGACTCAGGGTCAGCCGTGTCCAACATCTCCGCCAGAACGTTTAAGGAGATTTGCAAGCGGAGCGGCCAACGGGTTCCCTTGAGGCCATCCAGACTGACCCTCTCTGATTTTCAAAATTCACCCATTAACGTCCGGGGGGAGGCGTTGGTGAGGGTTCAGTACAAGGGGTTTGAGGGCAAATTATGTGTACTGGTTGTCGAGGGCCAGCAGACCAGCCTCGTGGGGTTAGGGTGGTTCAACACGCTGGGCATCGGAATCACGGGGATTCACCAGACACGGAGCTGCCTTTCCCTTGAAGCCGTCTGCAAGGATTTTGTGGATGTGTTCGACGGGCAGCTGGGAAGGTACACAGGTCCCCCAATCTCATTTAAGTTAGACCCCCAGGTGCAACCCATAAGAATGAAGGCTAGGAGGGTTCCGTTCACGCTAAAACATAAGATAGAGCGGGAATTGGATAAACTGGTAGACCAGGGGGTGCTAACGCCAGTCGATGGAGCGGAATGGGAAACCCCCATCGCAACGCCGCTCAAGGCAAACGGCGAAATTAGAATTTGCGCTGACTATAAGGGGACCATTAACCGAGCTTTGAGTGCCCATTCCTACCCGGTTCCCGCGGTCAGCAGCATCCTGGCGTCCCTGCAAGGCGGGTCGGTGTTCACTAAACTGGATCTTGCCTAAGCTTATCAGCAGCTGCCGGTAGACCCAGGGGCTGCTAGAGCACAAACAATCATCACACACAAGGGGGCGTTCCGGGTAGACCGGTTGCAGTTTGGGGTCAGTGTGGCTCCTGGAATATTCCAGGAGGTGATGGAAAGGACTCTCAAGGGAATACCAGGGGTTTGCCCTTATTTCGATGACGTCCTGATCGCAGCCAGCTCCGAGGACGTCCTGGCAGACCGTTTGAAGGCAGTACTCGAGAGGTTCAGGGGTGCAGGGTTGAAGCTCAAAAGGGAGAAATGCAAGATTGGGGTAACTGAGACAGAGTTCCTGGGGTTCAGGATCGATGCTCAAGGCATCCACCCATCTGCATCCAAAGTCAGGACAATCAAAGAAGCCCCTACACCCCAAAACAAGTCTGAGTTGCAGGCATTCCTGGGCCTCCTCAATTTTTACCACGCATTCCTGCCACACAAGGCCACAATTGCTGAACCCCTACACAGGCTGCTTGACAAGCAAGCATCCTGGGACTGGACTGACAAACATGCTAACACATTCAAAACATTGAAGAACCTATTAGCAGGCAATGCCACAGTCACCCACTTCAGGGAGGACCAGCCAATCTGCCTTGCTTGCGATGCATCCCCTTATGGGATTGGGGCAGTTCTCAGCCATTTAAGGGAGGATGGAACTCAGACCCCCATCGCCTACTACTCCAGGACCCTGTCAGCTGCAGAGTGGAACTATGCCCAGAGGAGGCACTGGCAGTGGTTGCTGGGGTAAAGAAATTTCATGACTACCTTTATGGTAGGGAATTTCTAATTTATACAGACCATAAGCCATTTTTAGGGTTATTTACAACAGAGAAGCAGACACCACAGATCCTGTTACCCCGGATGTTACACTGGTCCATATTCCTATCTGCATACTCATGCAAACTGGTACACAGGCCGGGCAAAGAGATGGGGCATGCCGATGGCCTCAGCAGACTTCCCCTAAGGGACACTGAGCCAGACCCAGCACCGGCTGTCCAAATACTGGCAATACAGGAACTGCCAGAATGCCCCCTCAACGCAAGGGACATAGCCACAGAGACCCCAAGGACAAGGTTCTGAGCAGGGTACAATCATGGGTGAGCAGTGGGTGGCAGGACAAATCACCAGGGCAAGAGTTCATTGCTTACTTCTCCAGAAGGCATGAACTGTCCACACACAAGGGATGCCTCTTGTGGGGAAGTAGAGTCATCATTCCCACGAGGCTCAGAGAAAGAGTCCTCCAGTCATTACACGAAGGCCACCCAGGGATAGTAAGAATGAAGGCCCTGGCAAGGAGCTACCTGTGGTGGCCAGGGTTGGACAAGGAGATAGAAGAACTAGTAGCAGGGTGTTACACATGCCAGAGGACACGGCCAGAACAACCACACGCACCAGTCCACAAGTGGGAGGAGACACACTCACCATGGTCCAGAGTGCATATAGACTATGCAGGCCCATTCCAGGGCCACACATTTCTGGTTGCAGTAGACAGCCATTCTAAATGGCTGGAGGTGGTGCCTGTGGGCAACATGACCTTGGCAGGAACCATTCAAGCATTGAGGGGGATGTTTGCTACACATGGTCTGCCTGATGTAATCGTGTCAGATAATGGAACACAATTTACCTCCTCAGATTTCCAGGTGTTCCTGAGGACCTTGGGATTTAGGCACGCCACTTCAGCTCCCTTCCACCCTGCCAGTAACGGATTGGCAGAATGATTCGTGTGGACGACAAAGGATGCCCTCAAGCGCATAGTACAGGGAAATTGGAAACAAAGACTAGCCACATTCCTCCTACACCAACATGCAACACCCTGCACCGCCACAGGCAAAAGCCCAGCGGAACTCAGATGGGGCAGACGCCTCATAACAACTTTGGACAGGCTTCACCCAGACAGGGTAGCAGCAGACGGCAGGACCCCCAACATCAAAACAAGCTTCAACACAGGAGACCCCATCTGGGCTAGGAACTATAGCACAGGTCATCCATGGGTGCCAGGGGAGATATTAGAGCAAACAGGACCCCTTTCCTACAGAGTAAGGGTGGAGGGGGGACTCCTTTGGAAAAGGTACCTGGATCAGCTGAGGAAAAGGGCTCCTGAAAGGGTTATAGAGGACACACTGGGGGCGGAGGAGGAAGAGCCAACACAAACACAAACGCAAACACCCAGGAGGATTACCAGAGGGGCACAGTGGCAACCCCACCCCAGGCAGGATACTGACAGAGAAACCAGGCAGTCACCAGAACCCAGCAGAATACAAAACCCGGGCACCGCAACACACACACACACACACACACACACACACACACACACACACACACACCACAATCCACCACAACATTCACAACAAGGAAGAGAGCCTAGACATAGCAGCACACCACCAGGTGAACCAGTCCCAAGAAGATCAAGCAGGCCACACAAGGTTCCAAGCTACCTCGTGGACTATGTGCGCTCTTAGGGGGGTGGAGTAGCAACCGAGGGATAACATTGTAAACTTTTGTATATGTAAAATTTGTGTATAGTGTAAATAAGTGTATATAGTTATGGAGACAGAATGACAGAGGGTAATTCCTCACTATGGGGGAAGGGGTGTAGTGTATGCCTTTAAAACATACATGGAAATGTCAGCACAGCAGGGGGCTGGACAGCTCCAGGCTATAACTGCTTTGGCGGGAAAGCCTGAATAGGGCGAGTCGTTGACAGCCCCAGGGCATGGTCAGCTCTGGCGGGAAGCCAGGGTTTAAATCCATTGGCCACCTGCACTGGCGGGAAGCCCAGGTTTAAATCTATTGGTCACCATTCACCTGGGCAGGTATAAAGAGATACCAGGTAGCCCCTTTGCTCCAGCTTCATTTCTGACTCAATAAAGAAATACTACCCAGCTCAAGTGTCCGTCTCTCCGTTCAACCACGCGACTTTGCAATCACCCAATACGTTACCGTGAGGAGTTCAATGGGGATAGGTGCTGGAAGCTTCTTATCAAATCTGTCATTGAGTAGCTTAAAGAGCAAAAGGGCAACCATGGAGATCAAGGCAGTGACCATACTACCAGTGTGAGTTACAGGTAATTTTGAGCAAATCTCCACAAAAGTCTGTGGGGAAAATAACAAGATAGAGGAAGTTATAATTTGAAGACACAAGAAAACTAATGAAAGCACAACTTCTGGGTGTCTACCTGTGCTTACATGGATCAGTGACAACGGCACAGATTTCTCTTCCACGCTGATTCCAAAGACATATTTTAGCTGGGAAACCAGCACGTGGACAGCAGCAGCTGTGGTGTAGCCTCGCACCAAGGGCTCCGAAAGATAGGTGGCCAGAAATCCAAACTGCAGCAGGCCAAGGGTAACCTAAAAACAGATCATTGGTGAAGTTACACCTGCGGAAACCAAAACTCTCCCAGGATTTTGTAGAGCATTTTTCTTAAGTCATCATGAGCCCAGAGAACAAATGCTTAACTATTGCTAAGCAGGAAAGCCCAACTTTCAATAATTTGGAAGCCATTGCGCTCCCTGGGATCAAGCTATTTTTAAATTCAGTTACAGACTGTTTATTTAGCAGGAAACACCTACTCAGTCACTCACAATGGGCGATCAGCAGCCCTTAGAAAACACACTTATTAACTATGCAGGAGATGGCATTTTTCATTCCTTACAATTCTCTGCATATGCACCCTACAGCTTCCCTGTTCATTCTTTTCTTTTTTTCCTGTTGGCTCCCTCATCTTTTGTTTATTTGCTCTGCAAATAACTGCCTTCCAACATATCCACGTCACTGTCCACATTAACTACAGCTATCTCATCCTGCCTAATAATAGTAAGACCAACCCTTTCAGCCTCAGAAATAAAGCAAATTCAATATTTCTTATTTTCAGATTTTAGGTATTGATTCAGCTTACGCAACCAGTTTTTTACTGCATGTTTATCTCCCTCTTACCTGGAATAGACCCACTAAGCAGGTGACTGCAGCTACCAGCTCTATTCGGGCTGCATCCCTCCTGGTTTCATTGACAAATGTTTTATTGGTGCCAACGATCACTTCCAGATATTTTCCATTTGGTTCTAGTGACTCTGTCATACTTCCTAACATCACAGAAACGACAGCAAATGGACCTGTGGGAAGACACCCAAGGTTTGAGAGAACCTTTTAATCTCTTCTTCTGATTCAAAAGTTTTTTGAAAGGATGTCTATTTTCCTAGACCATGTTAATAAACATAATATGATACAAGAAGCATATATCCATTGGGCGAATAAATAAATCTGTGCTGCAAAATGTGTTAATAGAGATGTACTATCCAGTATTATGTTTAAGGTAAAGGTAAAGGTTCCCCCGCACATGCGTGCTAGTCGTTTCCGACTCTAGGGGCCGGTGCTCATCTCCGTTTCAAAGCCGAAGAGCCAGCGCTTGTCCGAGGACGTCTCCGTGGTCATGTGGCCGGCATGACTAGACGCCAAAGGTGCACGGAACGCTGTTACCTTCCCACCGTAGTGGTCCCTATTTTTCTACTTGCATTTTTTACGTGCTTTTGAACTGCTAGGTTGGCAGAAGCTGGGACGAGTAACAGGCGCTCACTCTGCTACGCGGCACTCGGGATTCGACCCGCCAAACTGCTGACCTTCTGATCGACAAGCTCAGCGTCCTAACCCACTGAGCCACCACGTCCCAGTATTATGTTTAGGTACTGCCAAATTTAAGGGGGCAGGGGAAACAAAGCACTTTGAAGGTCCTGCTGTTTCATCTTCCTTCTGGGCTATCATTTGTTTCACCCCCCCACTTCTTTTTCCTGCTGTTGCTGGCTCTCCTCACTTTCCCTCTACTGCTCTTCTCCTTGCAAAATATTTTCTGCTTAACTTAGAAAAAGTACTGCGCCAGCCAATTGGAAAATGCAGCACATTTAAAAAATGGAGTCTAAAAAGGATGTCCGTGCAGTTACGGTTTCCAGTTGTTCAAATAAGTGCTTTCTTTGATACTCTTTCCACAAGTCTTTTGGGGGCTTCCTAAACTTATGAATTCTAGTCCTATAATCCATCACTGGTGGTGCCATTGGTGTTCTGCCTCTAGTAAATGTGACCCCAGCAGGCATCTAAATTAGCATTCTCTGCTTACCAACAGAGATGTGTCTTGATGTCCCAAAAAAGATATACAGCAGAACTGGATAGAAGGCCGAATACAAACCATGGACTGGAGGCAGCCCTGCTAGGAGTGCATATGCCAAACCTTGGAGAAATAGAAGTGGAAGTTACCACACATGTCATTAACACTTCATTTCTATTTCACTTATTCTAGTTTTGTTCTCCCGTCAAGCACTTATGTGGGAAATGTTTATGGCCTCCTCCTATAATTTCCCACCGACTTGCTAATGTGTCTCAAATACTTTGGACAAGACTAGGCAATGCTGCCTTTCCAGACGTTTGAACCACAATTCTCATAAGCCCCAGATCAATACACCTTACATCTGCATTAAATACGTTTTTTTTGTCAAGGATTTTTCCCTTAAGCAACTCATTTCCATCCTTTCAAAGCATAATGATGCAAAAACCAAGGCAGATTTTCAGTAGGCTTTCCTACAGAAGAAATGGACGTTCTCCTAGGATTATGAGCTACAATTTGATTCTATAACCACCTGGGAAGCTACAGGAGTCCTTACCAGAAGACTAAGGAAGGTTGGGACTTCTAGGTTTATCAGGTTCCTATATCTGGTGTGATTAATTGTAGAAATGAGAACGGAAAACCTCTGGAAAGGAAATTGCCCTCATTTTCATCCTTAAAAAGCCTCTTCCAAATAGCCCAAATCTCAATGTGGAAATTTAGAAGTATTCAAGTTTTGACAGTAGACATTTAAGATAGTAAACATTTAAGATGGCATGATGTGTGAAGGTTTGTGTCCAGAGGCTCCCTACAATTTCTATAAAAACCAAGCTAAGTTCATCCTGCTGAAGTCAATCATATTATTATTGATTTTTGACAGTGAAATTTAGCAGGGCCAGGCTACAGCTTTCCAACTTCTTTTCTGTGCCTATTTCTACTTAGCATTCATTGATTACTATAGCTTTAGCATCCAAAGTTATTTGGGAAAGTCCAGTCCAGAGGAAGAGAACTCATCAGTCAGAGAATTCCAACTGGCTGGATCAAGGAAGAGGGACTTCTGTGCCATTGCCCCTTCTTTGTGGGACATCTGGCCACTAAAGCCCCCAATTTCCTAGCCTTTCGCAAAGGGGTCAAAATCTGGCTGTGCAGCCTTGCATGGGGGACCACACAGCCATGGGGTTGGCTGGACCCATGACAACCCCCCACACACACCTGTATTAAAAACTGCTAAGCCCCCATCTTGGAATTTTGGAATTTTATAATGGTATTTGTATAATTCTAAACTTTTTAATCTTAAATTATTCTGATCTGAATGTTAATTTTATTGATTATATTGTACACTGCCCAGAACTTCTCTCTGATAAATAAATAAGCAGAAAGGGGCAAGTGGTGTTTTGAAAAGCAGATGGTAATGACACAGCAAGGTTACTTATACAACTCTTGTTCTCCTCTCAGATGTGTGCAGGACCGATAATTGGTTAGAGGATATTTTATTTTCTCGAGATCCCAGGACTCACAAGAAGATCTCAGATAACATACCCTGTGGGAGATGCATAACTGCCACACTGAATCCTGAGGTGATGTCCCCTAGTAACCATTCTCTGACTGGGTAGCGTGGCAACCATCTAAGGATGGGCAGGAACCGAAATAGCAAGTTCTTTGCGATTGATCCTGAGCATCTGGAAAAGAGGTGGACAAAGGCCTTTGCAAGAGGAAAGCAGGCTCTTCAATTTACATGGACCTTGAGGGAAGTGGAACAATGAGAGAACTGGGAATCTGTTCCATAAATCATGAGGTAAACTTGTGCATCACTCCCAGGATCTATCATAGATGTGCACTCAAGGAGAAAAAACACAATGGCTGTGCCACATTATGACGCAGTAAAAAGATCAAATTCCAGAGTTGCAGTATTGGAATTTTGAACATTTTGATGGTTAAGAGCAGAGGTGGAGCTGCTCCACCTACTGCTAACTAGTTGTGTGCAACAAATGGCCACAACCTTTCTGCCCCCCCTTTTTTATTATTTATTAAAAGTGCAACAGAGCATGCAGCTGTTAGGCAAGGTTTTGCTCCAGTGTTTGGCAAAAATAGTTAGCTACTATCGCAAAAATCACATTAAAAAGTGAGGAGGGGGGAGGAAAAGAGCTGAGCAGTGCTAGTTTTCAGGTCCTGGCTCATATGGACACTTCCACCATTGGCAGCTTCATCTTTTCACACAAAATCCAATGTTCTTTTCCAGACCTTTTAGGCAGCAGTGAGAAGCAATGAAGTATCACCAATAAAATGTAAAGAAGTACATGAAGAAAGTCAAGAAATGTCTACCTCTTCAAGGCTACTTTCTTTTGTCTTTTGTGGAATACCAGAAGGTTCCTTTGGGAGAGACACAAAACTGCAGTGATGGTTGAGGCAAAACAGGCCAAACTATCTTATTTAATGTAGAGGGAGAGAGCAGTTACCACATACCCTTGATTTACTGATTAATATGAGTTGGATATGTGGACAAGGGAACCATGTTATCTAATTTAGAAGGGGGAAAAGGCATTCAAATCTGGGTGTAACTGCAAGAAAGAAGTTCGAAGTCGCTTCTTTAAGTAGTTTTTTTTCTTTTTTGCTTTCTATTGTTTTAAAACACCTTTTTCTTTCTTTTTTCTATATTGTTTCAGATTTATTTTTTAACTGTGTAAAACAAATTGCATATTATTTTGGGTGCACACATACACACACACACACACACACACATGTATATATAATGGATGAGAAAAATCTGACAAGTTTGAATGTTTGCAGACAGAAGAAGCCTTGCAAGAGGGCACTAAACATCTTCTATAGATCCAAAATCCCATATACAAGCTCTCTGAATATTTGGATGTGCCATGTGATTCTTTTCTGAGGCACACTCTCTAGGGAGGACAGCCTGGAACCTAATGTTGCAGCATGAAATACCATATTGGAGTTCCCTGTTCTCAATCAGGGGTGGCGATGCCCTCGCCGTGATGTCCCGGTGCCTGGAGGCGGTCCAGGTCTGGATGGAGAGAAACAGGCTTTGTCTCAATCCCACCAAGACTGAGTGGCTGTGCATATCGGCATCTCGGGTCAACCAGACTATTCCATCTCTAACGATGGGGGTGAGGTGTTACCCCCCATTGATAGGGCTCGCAACTTGGGCATCCTCCTGGATTCACGACTCAATTTTGAAGACCATATAGGAGCCGTGACCAGGGGGGCTTTTGCCCAGGTTCGTCTGGTGCGCCAGTTGCGACCCTATCTGGACCGAGATGCCCTACGCACAGTCACTCATGCGCTCGTGACCTCCCGTTTAGACTACTGCAACGCTCTCTACATGGGGCTGCCCTTGAGGACCACTCGGAGGCTTCAGCTGGTGCAGAATGCGGCTGCGCGAGTTGTGATGGGGGTTTCCCGATACTCCCATGTAACACCTCTACTCCGCGAGCTGCATTGGCTTCCGGTTGCCCTCCGGGTGAGATTCAAGGTGCTGGTGATGACCTATAAAGCCCTACATGGCTTGGGTCCGGGATATATGAGGGAACACCTACTGCCGGCATCAAGTTCCCTTCGTCCAGTGCGCTCCCACAGGGAGGGTCTTCTCAGGGTGCCACCGGTAAGAGATTGCCGGCGGGTAACACCCAGGGATAGGGCCTTGTCAGTGGGGGCGCCTGCCCTTTGGAACCAGCTGCCAGTGGAGCTGAGGACTGCCCCCGACCTCCGTTCATTCCGCCAGGGCCTGAAGACCTGGCTCTTCGAGCTCTCTGGCCCAGGCTGAGGATTAATCTTATTTTAACTGGGGTTTTATTTATGCAGGGACAAATATATATATATATATATATTAAATTTGTTTTTAACTTTTGTATCTTGGTTTTTTAATCACCCTGTAAACCGCCCTGAGTCCTTCGGGAAAGGGTGGTATATAAATGTAATAAAATAAATAAATAAAAAATAAATAAATCAGTCAACAATATCCTCTTCCATGATGCTTACACTTCTCTCTAAGTTCAGTTTTTCGTTTTCTCTACTCCGTGGTCAAGCTACCTGTTCCAGAAATAGCTTCTGTTTGTACAAACTGTCAGGTTTCCCCAAATTAGGGAGGTCTTGAGAATTGGTGGGATTTTTTTTGGTTCACCTTAGTAATAGCACAAATATCTAAACATAAAAGAGAGATCAAAGAGCTTCATGAATGGGAAACCATTTATATGCTGTAGCATTGTCATATGGTTCTTTTGTTCACTCAGAGTTGAGGGCAACGTGTTTTCCTCGTCCCCAGAGGGGAAATACAAGTAGTCCTCGACTTACCACTATAACTGAGCCCATCATTCCTGTGGCTAAGCGAAACAGTTGTTAAGTGAATTTGCCCCATTTTACCACCCTTCTTGCCACAGTTGTTAAATGAATCACTGCAGTTTGTTAAGTTAATAACGCAGTTGTTAAGTGAATCTGACTTCCCCATTGAGTCTACTTATCAGAGGGTCGTAAAAGCACATGACCCCAGGATACTGCAGCCGTCATAAATGTGAGTCAGTTGCCAAGCCTCCAAATTTTTTATTACATGACCGTGGGTATGCTACAACGGTCATAAGTGTGAAAAACAGTCACAAGTCACTTTTCTCAGTGCTTTTGTAACTTTGAACAGCCACTAGATGAACCGTGGTAAATCGAGGACCCTCTGTATTCTGTCATCATTTCCTTCCAAGCATCTGCCATTCGGAAGGAACAGCTTACTTTCCCTATGTTTCCCAAGGCCCTTTCTCATCCATCTTTTTCCTAATCTAAAACATGCTTTCCTGATTCTTCACACCGCTAGTAAGGATTAGCAATACTTTACCTTATTTTCCTGATCTTGGTGGAAAGTGACAGTCGTGAAATCTGTTTTCTCAGGCCGATCTTCTCTAGCTCAGATTCACTCAGAGCTTCACCTGCACTTTCTGCCTTGGAGTGGCCTGGCTCTCTGTTTGCCTCCATGCCCGCCACAGTGATCCCACCTGCTTTGTGATTCAGCCTTGGGACTACGAAGAGAAGAAGAAGCACCACTGACGCTAATGTTCCAGAGGTGGAACGACCAAGGTCTGGTTGACCTCCATCCCTGCTGGGTTCTCAAAAAGCCCTAAAAACGTGGAGGTTGAAAGTTTGTGGAGGCTGTAAGGTGGACATTAATTTAATGATGACTGGTGTTGCTTACTGTAGCCATGTATGTTTTTGTGTGTTTACAGAGCCGCATGTTTTAACAAAGCCATGTGTTTTTAAACACAGAATAAAAATGTGATTTTTATTTATTTATTTATTTTTTAAAAAATTGGATACTTTCTGTTCTGAGTTCTTAAATTTTATCTTAGACAACCAGAGTTTGCATTGCAATATAAATTAATCAGATGAATAAAATGCATAATAAATGTATTCTGCCAATTAAAAAAAAATTAAACCAGGGTCCTTGAGTTCTATCTTGAATTTTTTAAAATAAAGGACTCATTAAAAAAAAATAGAACCCAAAATTTTAAAATTCTAAGGTATGTTTTAAAGCAACTGGTAGATATCCAAGTAGCTATATAAATAAAATGGCTCCTGAGGAGAAAGGTTTTTAAAAGGAAAGAAGAGAGAGGGTTGAGCCTCGCTTGCAGCTTGGCCCATTGCCAGTAGAAACCAGTTATATCTTCCTAAGTCCAGGAAGGGGTGATGTCATCATTTTCCCCGTCTCCAGCTTAGTGTAAATGCCACTGCCTTGTGTTTTTCAGCTCTGATTCAAAACTGGCCTTGGTTAACCCCAGCTGTCTCAAGCCCTTCAGAGAAAATAGTCTTTGTTCCATTCTGCTGACAGCCTCACCTCCAACTGGCTGCAGTGCTTGGCACACCGGCTCCTGTTTTTTGAGCGGTCACTGCAACCTTTTCCTCACCAAATGGGCACTCTTTTGTGTTTCTGCCAGCTTGGGTGAGGCATGTTCACCTTGCCTTTCAAACCCCTGTACTTCCATGTCCTCTATTTTATTATTTTACAAAAATACGTTCTGTAAATTACAACTTAGGGACATTGCATCTTTTGTTCCTCTAAAGCTTAACTGCCAACTCTTTTGTGCCCCAGAGTTCACTTGGACCTACAGAGGATCATAAAAAGGAAAGTATAATCTGTTATTTTTATTTGTTTATATCCCACTTTTGATATTTTTTATAAATCGCTCAAAACAGCAAATATACATAATGCTCTTTCTTCCTCTTATTTCCCCCACAACAACCAACCTAGTATTCTGTTGCTTTGATCATTATTATTTTTATTTTTATTTATTTTAATTCCATTTATATCCCGCCCTTCTCCGAAGACTCAGGGCGGCTTTACAAACTTAGCAGTAGCCAACAGGACAACAATGCTGTAATAAAGGGGAGGGGGAGAAAATAAAGAGTCTGTTTTACTGTCAGGTAATGCAGCAAGGGGCTGTGATAACATCTTTGTGTGCAAGCATCTGGGAAAGTAAAGAAAAGGTCCATGGACTAATAAGAAGGGTACTGTAGGCCAGTCCATACAGGAACTAGTCAATGTGGCTTGCCTTCCCTACATGGATGGGAAAGGCAAGGAGCAAAGAAATGAGCAATCAGATCTTGCAGTAGCCATGATCTGGACTGAGCTCAATCTGGCCTAACTCACTGTAACCCAGGTTGGAATTTCTGAAGTTGACCTAAGAAACAACTGGAAGCAACAAGGAAGGCAAGCAGATTGTCTTGTGATGCAGAATTTTCAAGAGTAGCCACTTTGAGCCAGCCTTCCTTCCTTTCTTCCACTTGCTTCATATTTAAAGGAGGAGGAGGAGGAGGAGGAAGGAAGGAAGGAAGGAGGAGAAGAAGAAGAAGAAGAAGAAGAAGAAGAAGAAGAAGAAGAAGAAGAAGAAGAAGAAGACTTCAAAATAAACACATGTCACAGCAACTAGCATGCATATAAGAGATTTCATCTGCAGTGAAGAATAGAATACAAGCGTTTCTCCCTGTAACAAATAATTTTGAGTAGTACATTGTGCTACACTTGGGAGCATAAAACTTGTTTTAAAACAGAAGATTGGGAAAGAAAAAGTGTCTATTTCAATCAGGTTGGGTACTGTTTATAGCAGAAATAATTCTCAGGTGTACTTTACAACAGATGATTGCAGAGGAACACTCATGCATTTATCTGGTAGCCTGTAGACAAGGATATTCTGATTTACTAATGTTAAACTCACTAGCTGAAGAGGTTTTTGGTTGAATAAAATATGGCACATGCTGTAATTTACTTAACAATCGTCTTACACCAGGATGTCTTATTAAGGGTTGAGATGAAGACCCACCACCATGAACACCACCCACCATATGGCAGCCCAGATGTATTGGAAAAGGTTTCTTTTGGTGCTCAGAGCTAGAGCTTGGCTTGGTTTGGAGGTAGGTAGGTAGAACAGACTAATTTCTGGAAGCTAAATGCCATCCAAAGGAAGATTAAGGCCTGGCAGAAAGGACCAATGACTATATGCGTAGACTCTGGGCTCTCAGCCATTGTGGTTTTCAAAATTTCCCCAAGCATTTCAGGACCAAGGTAAGTGGAACTACAAAAAAGAAGTACAATAGGCAGGCAAAATAATTCTTCTAACAGTTCTTAATGCCGTGAGCATGTGCTGCCAGGCTGGTGCTGGTGGTAGTGATGGAACCTGATAGCGAGGGGGGTCAGAGTAGGCAAGGGAAGGCATTTTATTTTCTTCTGCTCTGCCGAAGACCCAAGGGAACAGCTCTATTTTGAAATAAGAGTTTGGTTTGGAGAGACATTTTTCACTCACAGAAAACGTACAGAATTCTACCAGAAGCAAATATCAACTTTGGAAGAGAGATATTCCTCTGCCAAAAGCAAAGAAAGAATTGTATCATTGGATCCTAAGTGGTGTCCCAGTTAATATTCTGACTTCATTAATTATTACCCTCCAGGCTGTGATGCATTAGATATGCATTCCTGCAAATACATGGAGTTTGACCAGATCCAGGAACCAGAAGGGGGCAATCAATATGACTAAAGACCATAGAACTCAGGGGAGAAAAATCATTTTGAATATTAAGAGAGGCAAAATATCTCCCTTTGAAAGTGCAACCATAAGGCAAAAAACCTCCCAAAAGAACATCCTTGCCATAATTCTGCTAGTGCATAGGAACTTTACTGTGTTCCCTCTCGGCAACTTAAACATATTGATTATGCTTGTGAACATGTCAAAATCTAATTGAGGAAGCCATCCTATAGAATCATTTCACCTGACCCATTTCACCCTACCTATAAGGAGGTCATAGCATCTGGGTCTTGTTCCCTTGAAGAGCTGTTTCTGCCACCTATTTTTTTCTGTACCCCTAAGCCATTTGCTGCCTTATCCCAGGGCCAGTCTTAAGGAAGTTTTCATAGTCATTCTAATTGGCTTCTATGTGTTGGGTGGAGGTCACCGTCTCCTGGATTGCATCAGGAAATGAGTTCCAGAGTTACATGATAAGGTTAAACTTCCCAGCTCAATCCTCTCTATGCAAGCTGGAGATTCCAGGACATGGTGAAAGACATTTGGGAGATGAGTGGGTCAATTGCTCACCCATGTTTTCAGACTCTTTGCAGCCTAACCTCTGTTGCCTTCACAAGGAGCATGAATCATCATAGTAGGCATCAGTAAAAATGTTAAAAGGAATAGAACAGGGGTCTTCAAACTTGGCCCTTTTATGACTTGTGGACTTCAACTCCCAGAATTCCTCAGCCAGACATGCTGGCTGAGGAATTCTGGGAGTTGAAGTCCACAAATCATAAAAGAGCCAAGTTTGAAGACCCCTGGAACAGAAGATGGTTTGATGAAGAGGTTTTCCCCTCCTTTCCTTTTTCCCATAATTATCAGCCAAGAGTAGACAAATCTGCTTCCAGTCTTTGTTCTTTTTTTCCCAGAGGAGAAAAAAAAATGGATTTTATCCTTTCTCACTAAAATACCTTTGGTTATTGCCTAATCATGGATGGCTTTTAATTCTGTTAAATATGAATGCAAATCAACAAACTCCCTTCCTCAAAAGGTCTGCAGCTGCATTGATAAAAATGCAGGTCTCTACATGTTGTCAGAAGCACCATGACACTCCAACTACTCCTTGTCAGGTTGCTCTTGGGGCTTTACAGAGCTTATCCTTATTAGAAAAAGTGGGAAATGCATTATCTCTTGCTGCTTTGTTGACTCCAATAGTTGACTCATTAAGGCTGTTACCCATCCTGCACTTGTCTATCTCATGGTCAACACTCCGGTATTTGCTTTTTGCGTCACATAGAAATTTTTTTTAAAAATCCCATTTATATCCCACCCTTCTCCGAAGACTCAGGGCGGCTTACAATCTAAGCACAAATCAATGTGCTTAGCAATAGCCTTCATTCTATGTATATGCCTGCTTATTAGGGCTTCCCCCCCCCCCCCAAGCGGCATTATTACAAAGTCAGCTTATTGCCCCCAACAACCTGGGTCCTCATTTTACCTACCTCGGAAGGATGGAAGGCTGAGTCAACCTTGAGCCTGGTGGGACTCGAACCTGCACTAATTGCAGGCAGCTGGTGTTACCTAAGGAGGCATTAGCCCACTGCTCCACCAAGGCTCTTACCAAATTTCTAAGACCCTTCACAGATGGAAGGTGGATTTATATGCTGGGGCCATGTTATCCGAGGGTACATACTGTCTAGACCCTTGGGCATTGTCCCTTTTTTTGGTTTCTACTGATTCTTTCTATCTAATACAAGAGCTGGAATTAGATCCAGTTTTCTTAATGTAAGATTGCCCATTGATCTATCTCTTGTTTCCACTCACCAAAACATCCACATATTTCACTAAGGGATAGGATTTTGACTGGAAACAATGTTCACTTTAAAAACTGGGTCTATGTTTGAAAAATGGAAGCCTACAATTATTTTCTTACTTCAATCCTGGAAGCCAAAAATTCCTGACACTTTTGTTATTTGAGCAGATTGAATTTTCATATTTACAGACTTTCCTCTAAAACTGTAATCCATTAGAGATATGGCTTGCACACCAGCCATATGTAATCTTTTTTTAACATTCATTTTCAGATTATTCTTAATCAATTGACTGGAAAAGGGTTTGGCAACTTGGCAACTTGTTCATTATTTTGCAAACCTTTCTAACTCTTAAATATGCCTTAGTTTTGCCTTAATTGGGATATTGTAATATTTTAATTCTCACGGTCAATAATTGTTCTAAAGTCACCAAGAAGAATAATATTCCTTTTATACTGGATTGTTGCTTATCCTACAAAGTCAGAACAAGACTTATTCAATTCTGTGATGAAAACTGGGTCTATGTCTCAGCTACCAAGGCAGAAATGTATACCCAGCATGTATACATATATATAGTTCACTAAGATTGCTAAACAACAATTTAGGAAGATCCTATCTTACATCCCCACCCCTCATTCAGGAATAAATTAAATCACATTGTAGTTGCAAAAGGACAAATTGATATTCAGGAAAAGAAGTTTATGATCGGTAGCACAAACATTCTTGACAAGTCAGGAATTATGACTAAAACTTACAAGGGAAGCATGAAAATAAAATGGGAATGGGAGCAGGAATAATTTAGCATCTGGGACTATGGCTTGCTACAAATATTATCTGGATTGTAATATTTTGTGAATCCCACTTGTACAACATTCAACATAAGTATGCATCACAGTAAGCTTTAGAGTCAGTTCCAGCTCTTGAGACAAGTGCCCCAAAGTTCTGGTTTATAGCATTAATTTTTAACATTTCTTTTACTAAACTCAAATGAAGATAATTTTTAACCCTCAAAAAGCTACTAAATTCTTACCTCCATCTCAACTCTTTACCACCATCCCAACTACCCCAACAGAACTATTTCTGTTTTCTACTTTTAATCTGTTAGTTGTGGCTCTACCTTTTCTCAGGGGCAATTTGTAAGGGAATGTAGGGATTGCCCTCTCTTACCTGATGGATGTCACACAACTGCTCAATTGATAACACATGTTGCAGACAGACAGCTTTATAACCCTGGGCTTCTGAGCTTGGCTCGGAATTAATCCTTGACAGTGATCTTTGAGACGCCACTCCCTCTTTGCTTTAGTGCCGCTATACTGGTCCTGCTGCTTCTCCACTTGGATGAGGTTCCAGAGGCATTTCTGTTGTGCTTCTTGGATCAGAGCCCTGGCTTGGCTGATGATTTGGCCCAGGACACTGGGACTTTATCAGAGTCAAAATGGATGAATGAGGGTGATCAAACTTGAGACACTGCCAGCTCCCCACCCCCACCCCTCTGTGCATTTGGCAGAAGGAGCCATGCAGACAATCTTTCCCCTAATCAGGGATAGGCTGGGCTTCTCATCGCTAGCACTGATGTTACCTAGTATGAGTAATGAAACAACTGCAGGAAAACAACCAAGCTCAGAGAACACCAAGGACCCCCCATGCTCAACCTTTGCTTGGATTAAGACCAATCATAGCTTTAGAGTACGGGAGGAGGAAAAATGATGGATCACCTGACAGAATAAAACCTTTCCCTCCATACCAGGGAAAACTCAAGGTTGCTTAGAAAGAATGAAAGAAAAAGTCGTAAATATTCAGGATCACAGTCATTCTGATTCAGAAGGCTGCTAGGGACAGGGTCTATCTTTCTGAAATCTGAAGGGTGTCAATTTGGCAAAACTGTTGTGTGGAAACTAATGGAAAGGAGCAGGGAAAGTAGAACACCCTCCTGGAAGCAGAATGAGGTTGGGTTAGTGTTATGTATGCAGGCACCTGCAGAGCAACAGCCACCAGGGGGCGTTGGCCTGGATGGTTTTGGCGGGAAACCCAGTTTCGGCGGGAAACCTAGGGCCAACCCCATTGGCTGTCCGCTTACCTGGCTAGGTATTTAAGGAGGCCAGGGAGCCCTCATTCCCCAGTTCACTACCCCCCTTCCAATAAAGAGCTGAACTCACACACCGGCTGGCGTCTCTTCCTTGCGTCAGACCCACTACACAATAGTGGTGACGAGGATGGGATTGCTGCCGACCAAGAGCTGAAGTCACTGGGGAAATGCTCCGCAAGCTGAACGGAAAGGCATTTTTCTTCCTTCTTCCCCAAGACCGCCAGCCGACCGGGTCAGCCGACCGGACCACGCCGGTCGCCACATCCGCAACTGAGACCACACACCGCACCTCGACCAAGACCGCAAGCCGCACCGCCATGGCAAGAGCCGGACAACCACGCGATTTCGACACCCACCATCCTGAGACCTGGGCCCGCTACCTAGCTCACCAGATATCAGAGGACGGTGCGAAGGCGGCAGCCCTGCTTTGCCTCGGGGGGGGCAGCACTGTTGGAGATCGCCGTGAACCTGTTCCCCCAGGAAGCCATCAACACTGTCGCGTACCGGGACCTCGTGGCCAGACTCAACACACACTTCAAGCCCCGACGCTCCAAGGTGGCCACGCGGTCGCAGTTCGAGAAAAGGGACCAGCGCCCCGATGAGACCGGTGCCGACTTCCTCACCGCCCTACGAGAAGCCGCTGTCGCCTGCAGGTTCTCGAATTTGGAGGAGCAGCTACGGGACCGGCTGATCTGCGGCCTACAAGACAGGCGGCTGCAAGAGTGCCTGTTTGAGAGAGAGGAGGTTTCGCTCCAGGAAGCCGAGGACGCCATCCTAACCCACGAAGCGGCCTGCGGGGCCGTCCAAGCATGCCAGGAAACCAGGTCTGGCAACCAGGTGACCAACATCCACCGGCAAAGCGCCACAGAGGAGGATGACCAAAGCATCGACCTCCTCCAGCGGAAGTCGACCCCCGACCAGCGAGCCAGATGCCCAGACAAGCCAAGGCCTCCCAGCAATGCCACCAACCCTCAGAGGTGCGCAGGGTGTGTTGGGAACCACGTGCGCAGCCTCTGCAAGTTCCGGTCCGCCACGTGTCGGGCCTGCAAGAAAACAGGCCACATAGCCGCAGTCTGTCGTAGCCGCCGCCCCCGAGAGGAGATCCACGAGCTGCAACCGGAGGAACCGCCGTTCGAAGGTACTGGGGCCCCGACCAAAACATGAATTGGCTATGTTGAGAGCCGGCTGGCCATTAACCACACGGGTAGCCGCCAGCTGCTCAAACCCAAAATTAGATTAACAATCCGCTTGCAAGGCGTCCCTTGCAGCATGGAGCTTGACTCTGGATCAGCGGTCTCAATCATTTCAGACGAGACCCTTAACTTCATAATCAGCCATAGCAAGCAGCGGATTAAATTACGGCCTACAAAATTAACCCTGACCGATTTTCAGAATTCGCCGGTCAAGGTAAAAGGGGAGGCCACCGTTTTGGTGGGGTTCAAGGGTCGCGAAGGGCACCTGGACGTTGTAGTGGAAAGAGGGCTGCAAAGGCAGTCTGGTCGGGCTAGACTGGTTTGAGGCCCTGGGAATCACGGTCTCCGGGATCCATCGGATCCAGGGGGACTCCGTCGAGGCCGTCTGCCGGGAGTTCGCAGACGTTTTTGACGGGTCATTGGGCAAGTACACAGGGCCCCCCATAGCATTCAAACTGAACTCGAACGTTGCCCCCATTGGGGTCCGGCCGCGGCAAGTCCCCTTCACGCTCAAACACAAAATCAAGCGCTAATTAGATAAGCTGGTGGCACAGGGAATCTTAGAGCCCGTTGATGGGGGGGAGTGGGAAACCCCTATCGTAACCCCCCTCAAATCCAACAGGGAAATAAGGATCTGCGCCGCCTACAAGTGTTCGGTGAACCGCGCCCTGAACCCGCATGCTTACCCGGTCCCCACGGTCAGCCACGTTCTCACTTCCCTCCAAGGCGGCGCCATCTTTGCAAGGCTCGATCTTGTGCAGGAGTACCAGCAACTCATGGTTACTAGGGAAACAGCTGACATTCAAACCATAGTAACACACAGGGGGGGCGTTCCGGGTGAACAGGCTGCAGTTCGGAGTCAGTGTTGCTCCTGCCAGGGCCAAACCACACCCAGACGGTCCACCCGGCCACACAGGACACCTGCCTACCTATCGGACTATGTGTGCAAGTGACCCCCACACAGTGGCGTCGTTGTGTTTTTTTTATACTAGTGTTGAATCAGTGTACATAGTTGTAGTTAGTTGCAAGTTGTTTCATTGTTATGTGGTTCTTCTCTAAGGGGGGAGGGGTGTTATGTATGCAGGCACCTGCATAGCAACAGCCACCAGGGGGCATTGGCCTGGCTGGTTTTGGCGGGAAACCCCATTTTGGCGGGAAACCTAGGGCCAACCCCATTGGCTGTCCGCTTACCTGGCTAGGTATTTAAGGAGGCCAGGTAGCCCTCATTCCCCAGTTCACTACCCCCCCTTCTGATAAAGAGCTGAACTCACACACTGGCTGGCGTCTCTTCCTTGCGTCGGACCCACTACACAATAGTTAGAGGAGGAGGATTTAGAGCAGTTCTCGTTAATCAGTGTGGCAACAGGCAGAAGGAGAGATGGTGGCAGCAAGGGGCAGACTGTACTTGGGGAAGGGGGATTGGCTTCAAATATTTATGAGATATTCCAGTATTGATCAGTCTTTGGCAGGTTTCTGGGAGGATTCCTTACTTCAGCTAATAATCAGCATCCTGAAATATTCCTATGTACTATCAATCAGGGCAATACAATACATTTGCTAGGAATGATAGCGTACTATTTCAGCAAGAGTTATTTATTAAATTTATACGCCACCTATCTCGCTATCCAAGTGATTCTGGCCATGCTATACTGATACGTGGAAGGCTACATTACATTTCATCTATGAGGTAAAGGCAGGCAGGTTGAAGCATAATAAAATTTACCCACCTTGACTTTCTAGCAGATAAAGAAGGAAAATTAGATTATTTTATGATTTCCTCTTTTCCTATTCCACCCCAGGTTCCAACACAGAAGACGGAGCAGATATAAACTATCTTATTTAGTTATCCTGAATTGCCTATTGGCTTCTGATTGCTATTCTTTATCTACTTATTTTGTAGATTAAAGGCTGCCTCTGCCACTTAAGCAACATGGAAACAACTCTCAACTGAGCTATATAGATAAATGTCACAAACTCAGAGTGAAACTCAACATTTAATCTTATCTCTTTTCTTACTCTTTCAAGCTGTCAATATTCTTCACTTTTATGTCATCTCATTTATCCATATATCTATACCTCACCTTCAGACATCTTCTCTAGTTAATGTAAATTGCAGATTCTGCTCAAGTTTTGACTATTATTTGCTTTCTCAGCTGTTGCTGCTACATAGCAGCATTTCCTTTTTGCTATTCAGTTGGTTTTCATATAATTAATAATTTTAAGAAATTGATCTTCTGAGCAAAATTGCTAGTACTACATTGAAAAACTCAGTTTGATCAGTTGTAATATCTAGATGGTTATTACCTGGACAAGAAGCAATGGATGGAAACTGATCAAGAAGAGAAGCAACCTAGAATTAAGGAGAAATTTCCTGACAGTTACAACAATTAATCAGTGGAACAACCTGCCTCCAGAAGCTGTGAATGCTCCAACACTGGAAGTTTTTAAGAAGAGACTAGACAGAAATGGTGTAGAGGTTCCTGCCTGAGCTTCTTGTAATCTGTTCAATCTGGAATAAATTCACAAGATAGTAGATGAGGAAGAGATAGTTAAGAATGATTTACAGGATAATGGAGTGGATTGCTGGCCTGTGGTAAATATTTATTCTTTTTGGCTATCACAGGGAAGCAAAAATCCAGGCTGGTAATTGAACCCTAAATACTTTTTTTTCACAGTTTTACAGCTGTTATTGTTTGAATTATTGTTTTGAAAGGGTTACAGAGTTTATACACATAACAAACTTTACACTGATAAAATATTAGCAATCAGTTGTTTTTATTCACATTTAAAGTTGCGTTTCTAATTGTTAAAAGAGAAAATTGTACTGGAACAAATGGAATGAATGAATCTGGTTGCCTCTGAGTAACTGTGAGGGATCCTAGAGATCATCTAGCCCCTCTGACCAATGGAGGATCTGCAATGTGGAATGCCTTTATAGTATGCCTGATGCATAGCTTTCTATTCAATATTTCAAGCAAATAGGAGTACATATTCTTCATATTGCATTCATAATACTAAAATAATTTGTTACATCTCTGGATGCATACAAATGAAGCTATGAGCTATGCCGTGCAGGGCCACCCAAGACAGACAAGTCATAGCAGAGAGTTCTGACAAAACGTGATCCACTGGAGAAGGAAATGGGAACCCACTCCAGTATCTTTGCCATGAAACCCCATGGACAGTACCAAAAGGCACAAAGATATGACGCTGGAAGACAAGCCCCTCAGGTCAGAAGGCATCCAATATGCTACTGGGGAAGACCAGAGGGCTAGTACTAGTAGCGCCAGAAAGAATGAAGCGACCGGGCCAAAGCCGAAAGGACGCTTAGCTGTGGATGTATCTGGTGGTGAAAGGAAAGTCCGATGCTGTAACGATTTTTTCTCCATAGGAACCTGGAATGTAAGATCCATGAATCAAGGAAAGTTGGATGTGGTCAAACAAGAGATGATAAGACTGAACATCGACATCTTAGGAATCAGCGAACTAAAATGGACAGGAATGGGTGAATTTAATTCAGATGACCATCAGGTATACTACTGCGGGCAAGAGTCCCTCAGAAGAAATGGAGTAGCCTTCATAGTCAATAAAAGAGTAGGAAAAGCAATACTGGGATACAATCCCCAAAATGACAGAATGATCTCAGTTCAAATCCAAGGCAAACCATTCAATATCACAGTAGTCCAAGTCTTTGCCCCAACTACTAGTGCTGAAGAGGATGAAATTGACCGGTTCTATGAAGCCCTATAGCACCTTATAGAACTAACACCAAAAAATGATGTCTTTATTGTAATGGGATTTACTTGAACTGCTTTCACGTGTCTTTTGAATGTTGCTTAAGGTTGCTCAATTGGGGTGTCTGTGTAACGGTCACTGACTTGTCAGACAACCTGTCTCCAAGATCATTGGAGGATTTGGGGCGGGAATTGGTTCCTTTAAACCTATTGGTTGCCATCTAGTGGCCAACCATATAAGTAGCTGCGCAGAAGCCTGTTTCAGTTCTGTTCTTTGCCTCAAAAAAACAATGTTCCTGTTTGCAACTTCTCATTTCGCTTACTGCCTCCAAAGAACTCACTACACAGCACTTATCATCATGGGGGATTGGAATGCTAAAGTAGGAAGCTAAAAGATAACTGGAATAACAGGCAAGTTTGGTCTTGGAGTACAAAATGAAGCAAGGCACAGGCTGACAGAATTTTGTCAAGAGAATACGATGGTCATAGCAAACACTTTTCCAACAACCCAAGAGACGGCTCGACACATGGACATCACCAGATGGTCAACACAGAAATCAGATTGACTATGTGCTCTGCAACCAAAGATGGAGAAGCTCTATACAGTCAGTAAAAACAAGACCAGGAGTTGACTGTGGCTCAGACCATGAGCTTCTTGTTGCAAAATTTAGGCTTAAACTGAAGAAAGTAGGGAAAAGCACTAGGCCACTCAGGTATGAACTAAATCATATCCCTGACAAATATAAAGTAGAAATGACAAATAGATTTAAGAAATTAGATCTCATAGACAGAGTGCCTGAAGAACTATGGACGGAGGTTCGCAACATTGTACAAGAGGTAGCAACTAAAACCATCCCAAAGAAAAAGAAATGGAATAAATCAAAATTTAATTTTGATTAAAATGGCTGTCTGAGGAAGCTTTGCAAATAGCTGAGGAAAGGAGGAAAGGGAAAGGCAAAGGAGAAAAAGAAAGATACACCCAATTGAATGCAGAATTCCAGGGAATAGCTAGAAGAGATAAGAATGCCTTCTTAAATGAACAGTGCAAAGAAATAGAAGAAAACAATAGAATAGGGAGGACCAGAGATCTCTTCAAGAAAATTGGAGAGATGAAGGGAACGTTTCATGCAAAAATGGGCATGATAAAGGAGCAAAATGGCAGGGACCTAACAGAGGCAGAAGAGATTAAGAAGAGGTGGAAAGATTACACAGAACAACTGTAAAAGAATGAGCTTAATATCCCTGATAACCATGATGAGGTGGTCACTGACCTTGAGCCAGACATCCTAGAATGTGAAATGGGCCTTAGGAAAGCTGAGCAACAACAAAGCTAGTGGAGGTGACAGTATTCCAGCTGAGCTATTCAAAATCTTAAAAGACGATGCAATAAAAGTGCTACACTCAATTTGCCAGCAAATTTGGAAAACTCAACAGTGGACACAGGATTGGAAAAGATCAGTTTACATTCGAGTTCCAAAGAAAGGTATTGCACTCATTTCACATGCTAGTAAAGTTATGCTTAAAATCCTACAGGCTAGACTCCAGCAGTATGTGGATCGAGAACTACCAGAAGTACAGGCAGGATTTCGAAGAGGCAGAGGAACTAGAAATCAAATTGCCAACATACGCTGGATCATGGAGAAAGCTAGGGAGTTCCAGAAAAACATCTACTTCTGCTTCATTGACTATGCTAAAGCCTTTGATTGTGTGGATCACAACAAACTGTGGCAAGTTCTTAAAGAGATGGGAGTACCAGATCTTCTTATTTGTCTCTTGAGAAACCTATATGCAGATCAAGAAGCAACAGTGAGAACTGGACACGGAACCACTGATTGGTTCCAAATTGGGAAAGGAGTCCGGCAAGGCTGTATACTGTCACCCTACCTATTTAACTTATATGCAGAGCACATCATGAGAAAGGCAGGGCTAGATGAATCAAAAGTTGGAATTAAGATTACCGGGAGAAATATCAACAACCTAAGATATGCAGTTGATACCATTCTAATGGCAGAAAGTGAAGAGGAACTAAAGAGCCTCTTAATGCAGGTGAAGAAGGAGAGTGCAAAAATTGGCTTGAAACTTAACATTAAGAAAACCAAGACCATGGCATCCGGCCCTCTCAATTCCTGGCAAACAGATGGTGAAGAAATGGAGGTAGTGACAGATTTTATTTTCCTGGGCTCCAAGATCACCGCAGACAGGGACTGCAGCCAAGAAATTAAAAGACGCTTGCTCCTGGGGTGGAAAGCTATGGCAAATCTAGACAGCATACTAAAAAGCAGAGACATCACCCTGTCAACAAAAGTGCATATAGTCAAGGCCATGGTTTTCCCAGTTGCAATGTATGGCAGTGAAAGTTGGACCATAAGAAAGGTTAACACCAAAGAATTGAGGCCTTTGAACTCTGGTGCTGGAGAAGACTCCTACAAGTCCCTTGGACTGCAAGGCATTCAAATCGGTCAGTCCTAGAGGAGATCAACCCTGACTGCTCTTTAGAAGGCCAGATCCTGAAGTTGAAACTCAAATACTTTGGCCACCTAATGAGAAGGAAGGACTCACTGGAGAAGAGCCTAATGCTGGGAAAGGTTGAGGGCAATAGAAGAAGGGGACGACAGAGAATGAGGTGGCTCGATGGAGTCACTGAAGCAGTAGGCGTGAGCCTAAATGGACTCCAGAAGATGGTAGAGGACAGGAAGGCCTGGAGGAATGCTGTCCATGGGGTTGTGATGGGTTGGACATGACTTTGCAACTAATAACATATGTGTGTGTGTGTGTGTGTGTGTGTGTGTGTGTGTATGTATATGTATCTCTCTCTCTCTCTCTCTGTGTATGTATACATATGTATATATATATATATGAATATGTTCTGTCAATCATCAGCTTTAAGTTTCTGAATGATTGCCATGAAGTTATAGACTGTTTTCACAAGGTATGTCCTTTTAGTTTAAGGTTTATTCCTAATGACATTTCATGGTGTATAACATATGGATCCTTCATTTCACTCAACTGCATAATCTGTTGTGTTGGTTGGTTGGATCAAGACACTATCTCAGTGTGAAGAATTGAATTATAACACAAGCCACAACATCTGCATCATAAATGCTGATGGGATACCGTTTTGCAGAGGGAGGGGGGAGAGGCAGAGAGAGAGAGAGGGAGAGAAATTGGATTTCCCTATCTCCATCACACAGCTTTTTCTTTCTAAGAATGTGGTTCATCTTATAGTAATTTCTATCGAACTTTATTGTATTAACAGAACAATTAAAAAGGAGGAAATGTAATACAGATATAGGCAGAGAATGCACACAGAGGTCCTAGTATGATTTATATTTGTTGAGAGCGTGGTGGCGCATCAGCTTCCTTTGTTCCTGGAGGAAACTGATTATCTAGACCCGTACCAATCGGGCTTCAGGCCCGGGTACAGCATGGAGACGGCATTGGTCACACTGGTGAATGATCTCTGCTGATACCCAGCTTTTTCTTTCCACCCCGAACCAACCCAGTGATGCCCTCGATGTGATGTCCCGTTGCCTGGAGGTGGCCCGGGTTTGGATGGGGAGAAACAGGCTTTGACTCAATCCTGCCAAGACTGAGTGGCTGTGTATACCAGCATCTCAGACTAACCAATCTTTTCCATCCTTAACTATGGGGGGGTGAGGTGTTACCCCCCGTTGATAGGGCCCGCAACTTGGGTGTCCTCCTGGATTCACGGCTCAGTTTGGAAGATCATATAGGAGCCGTGACCAGGGGGGGGTTTGCCCAGGTTCGCCTGGTGTGCCAGTTGCGCCTCTATTTGGACCGAGATGCCCTATGCACAGTCACTCATGCACTCGTGACCTCCCGGTTAGACTACTGCAATGCTCTCTACATGGGGCTGCCCTTGAGGACCACTCAGAGGCTTCAGCTGGTGCAGAATGCGGCCGCGCAAGTTGTGATGGGAGTCTCCCGATACTCCCGTGTAACACCTCTTCTCCGCGAGCTGCATTGGCTTCCAGTTGCCCTGCGGGTGAGATTCAAGGTGCTGGTGATGACCTATAAAGCCCTAAATGGCTTGGGTCCGAACTATCTAAGGGAACACCTGCTGCTGGCATCAACTTCCCATCGTCCTGTGCACTCCCATAGGGAGGGCCTCCTTAGGGTGCCGCCGGTCAGGGAATGCCGGCGGGTGATCCCCAGAGGGAGGGCATTCTCTGTGGGTGCGCCTGCCCTTTAGAATGATTTACCGTACCTGTGGAACTCCGGACTGCCCCCGACCTGTGCTCGTTTCGCCGGGACCTGAAAACCTGGCTTTTCAATCTATCTGGCCTAGACTGAGGGGGTTTTTAGTTTTAAGTTTCAACATTGTTTTATTGTTGGGCTATTATTAATTTAATTCTTTTTAATTCTATTTTTATCTTAATTTATATTCTTTTAAATATTGCTCTGTAAACCACCCTGAGTCCTTTGGGAATAGGGCAGTATAGAAAACTAAATAAATAAATAAATAAATAAATAAATAAATAAATAAATAAATAAATAAATAAATAAATAAATAAATAATATTTTATTTCCAAATCTGTCACTTTCTTTGTACAAGTTTAAATGGCCAGGGAGAAAGTATATGTCAGTGGTGGCGAACCTATGGCATGCATGCCAGAGGCGGCACTCACTCGAGTCCTCTCTGTGGGCATGCGTGCCATCGCCCCAGCCCCGCCTCCCCCCATGGCCTCCTCCTCACCAACAGCCCCCCTAGAGCAGTGCAGCCAAGCACATGGCAGCCAGGCAGCTGGGACAAGACTCTGCCCCTGCGCCCTGTCGCATGCAGATGATGCTGCAGGGAGCAGGCAGAGGGCGTGGCCACCATGGTGCTGCTGGGCCGCCTGGGCGATCTGCTGCAGTGGGCCGTGGAGGCAGTTGGTGGCCCTGCAGGCAGAGTGGGGGCAAGAGCAGAGCAGGGATGAGGCAGTTTGGGGGCACTTGGTCTCTAAAAGGTTCACCATCACCGGTATATGTCTTTGCCACTTGCCAATAAACTGGAAGAAAGGGAGAAGGGGAGGGGAGAAAAAACAACGGACTGACTGAAAAAAAAGAGCCTTGGTGGAGCAGTGGGCTAATGCCTCCTTAAGTAACACCAGCTGCCTGCAATTAGTGCAGGTTCGAGTCCCACCAGGCTCAAGGTTGACTCAGCCTTCCATCCTTCCGAGGTAGGTAAAATGAGGACCCAGATAGTTGGGGGCAATAAGCTGACTTTGTAAAAATGCCGCTGGGGGGGGCAAAAGCCCTAATAAGCAGGCATATACATAGAATGAAGGCTATTGCTAAGCACATTGTGCTTTAGATTGTAAGCCGCCCTGAGTCTTCGGAGAAGGGCGGGATATAAATGGGATTAAAAAAATAAAAATAAAACAAAATGTCTTCCAGAGCCTAGGTCACCACAGGTACTATCAATGAGCCCCTGGAGATTTACAAATTAGAAGGAAGAAAGATTTCCCCCCCCCCCCCAGGAATACTCTAAGTTTCAAGGCAATAGAAAGAGTACCGGTTGTCAGGAACAACTCTGCAAAGCAAGGAAGGCAGGAGATAATGCTTGCTGATCAGTGTCTTGCTCCTTTGTTTGGCACATGTTGCCGGCAAAACATTTGGGAATTCAATGAATTCACTCCATTTTCATTGAGACAGAAAGCAGTGCTTCTGGTTATGATCCAGCCTTCTTTTTCAATCTTAGAAACTGACTATGTAAGTTTCAAAAATTGCTCAGATCGATAGAATTAAATCTGCACACAGTAGGGTACATGAATATATGTGTTCAATTATATGGGAAGTGTAATGTTACTGTAAGGAGCCAATTGTGGAAGCTGCGTCCTAAGAAATTTCCAGTCATCAGCAATTCTGATACAAGTACATTTGCAAGATAGAAGCTTTTCATTTGTGACACATTCTGTTTTAAACTCAAATAAAATTTGTGTAATCACACCTCCTATCAAGCTCTTCCAGAAGGGGGAGAAAACATTGACTAATCCCAACATAAATCAATTTAGAAAATAACAGAAAAAACAGAGCTCCATGAACCATCCAGACTGTTTATTAATATATCCTGAAGTGCAGATTTTGGATTGAAAGGATAAAGTGCCCTTTTGGAAATTCATTTGACCCTTGTGAACAACTCTTAAAGCAGCCATGTCTTTTCCAGGATTATGTAGTAGTTTTTTTCAATTGCAGCACAATCTGAGGAAGAGGATTGCTTGGTTTAAGGAGTTGCCAACAAAGGGCTCCAAAATGCCCTTTTCCCTTTGAATTTCAAGCGCTCACAGCTTTAATAATTAAGATCAAAGACATACTGAATCACCGAGGAATGGAAAATATAAAGTGTCCCCCCCCCAAAAAAAGAATTGTAGACAATCTTTCTTGAACTCTGTGTAATAAATAAAAATATGGACTCTGATTTAACTATATACGCACATATAGATTGGAAAAAATATTGTCAAGCAGCTTTTTCTAGGTATACAGTTGCTACAGCAAGGCTTGATGGACACACAATAGGACTTTTACATTCAGCACACATGCACTTTGACAAAAGAAAGGGGTTTAACTGTCTTGCATATTGCTTGACCCAGATTCCTACCCTCTCCCATGAGGGACATCAATACAATGGCCATAAAAATGAGACACCCACCTTTTTAAGGGCTTGGTGCATAATGATTGTTTTTCTCCATTCTGGACGGGGTGTACAGAACAAAGACGACTCTGATCAAAGGCTACAGTGACCCACCTTTACTCAGAGATTGGATGGAAGACTGAAATGCAGCCCTTTCCCTCCCAAAACTACAGAGTGTGGAATGCATTGGAGAATAATTAAAATCTTTCCCTTTTCTCCTTTTTTAAATCATGGCAATTAAACCAATTGAAAGGATTCTGTGAGGAGTGGTGGAAAGAATAGATGTCACACACCTCAGATAATCACAAAGTGTAAACATTGATAGTTCCCTGTATAAACATTAAGTCCACTTTGTTTAACAATTAAACTACAGAATTCTAGGGTTGCAATGTGACAGTAAATAAAGTATTATCACTGCTGCAAATGAACAAGAGAACACAACCAAGGAAGTCTGAAACCTGAGGAACCTTACAGCCAAATCATTAATTAAAATTATAGTTATAGCTCTTCTGTAAGTTGGGTTCTCTCAGAGCTAGTATTCTAGACAACCATTCAGAGAGACATGTTGACACAGCTTCTGTGCAGGGCTGGACTTCCTCAAGCGACTAAATTGAAAGAAGCTAAATACTCTTGTGTATTTGGAAATAGAATACTTTAAAGCTGTGGTTCTGAACTTTGGCAACTTTTAAGATGTATGAACTACAACTCCCAGAATTCTCTAGTCAGCATGCTGACTGGAGAGTTCTGGAAGTCAAAGTCAATACATCCTAAAAGTCACTGAGGTTGATAAACACACACCAGGGAGAAGGCTGCCATTCCCACCCTCACCCTCCCAAAAAATATTTTAATCAAACAATTATGACTGATTATTTCACAGTTATATATAGCCATGAAAGGCCCTTTGTATGAATATTGGTATCTACTCTATGATGTGAAAGAGGGAAACAGGAAATGATATCAGAATCAAACTACAATTCTTCTCAAGCAAAGGTCACATATTCCATATTATATAATTTGTGTAATGGAAAACAATAAAAGTATTGTGACTTTCTGGTCAAATTATGTGTCCATGATAGAAACCAGAGTAACTAATTAGATGTGATAAATTTACCTTAGTGGCATGTTGTTATGATAATCTGCATTTGTGGTTCTGGCTGCTCTCCAATAGAAGAGTCTGAAGAACTGAAGAAGATAATAATTCAGGAGTATCTGAATGGGTACATAGCATTAAGCTTTTATTGCCTATAGTGTAACATCTTCATTCTCCACAACACAAGTATGTTCTTTCATACTGCACAGTAGCTTTCATTACTGTATTCACCTTTGTGACTTGGATGTATTCACTCTCCCAACAGTAAGTAAACATCATTAGCTTGGCCCATTCAGAGGTGGTTAAGACTTTTAGTACTTTCTTCATGAAAAAGAAATAAATTCATGGCCATCGAAAGTAGCAGTGGTGAGAAATAAAATGCAGAATGTCAGTTTCAATTCCTTTCTTTCTTTTTTGTACCTCTTTCCTTTTGATTTTAGCTGTACTATGCTAGGAGTGCAATATTTCATCTGTTACAGTAATACAAGGAGATAACCATCAAATCAAGTTGACTTTGGCTACCAATCTTATTTTCTCCTTGTTTTTTTTAATAATTCTAGAGCCAAATCGAAACAGGTTCTTTAGAGAAATATAATTTGCTAAAACACCTGGAAATGCATTTGGTTTAGAGCAGCAATGTATTTATCCTTCTGTAATGGTTATGGATATAATGGTTTAAATGATTTAAATATTTAACTTGTTTCAGATGGGAAATTCTTTTAGTCCAAAGAATCAACAAAAATAAATTGTGAAAAAGCAAATAGAAATTTATCCCCAAGGCATCTTTCTGAAATAAATTTGCTAATGATCCCTATTTAAATAGTAAGCATCTCAGTAGATGTGGATTATATATCCAAAATATATGCCACGGCAATGTGTCACTGGGCAAAAAATGGTACATCATTTAAGGACTCCTTTAAAAGGGAGCTTTTAGACATTTCCTAGAAATTTCTTCGTTTTTCATTGGTGAGATGGGTCATCCAAGTATCCTGGAAGAGTTAGATGAACTGAGGTTCTTTGTACAGGTACTCCTCAACATACAACCATTAATTTAGTGACTGTTCTAAGTTACAATGGCACTGAAAAAAGTGACTGATGACCAGTCCTCACATGTGTGACTGCCACAACATCCCCATGGTCACATGATCAAAATTCAGGCACTTGGCAATTGGTATGTACTTTTATGATGGTTGCAACATCCCAGCAATTTGTTTCCTTTCCAGTCAGCTTCTGACAGGCAAAGCCAAATTGGGGGGGGGGACCCAGTTCACTTATCAGCTTCGTGATTCATGTAACTGCAGTGATTTGCTTGATATCCATGGCAAAAAAGATTGGAAAAATCAGGCAAAACTCATTGAATGATGGCTTTGCTTAGCAACAGAAATTCTGATCCGAATTGTGATCATAAGTTGATGAATACCTGTATGGAATTTTGACAGCTTGATTTTACTTCAGGAGGATCCCCATTTAAAGCAGCCAACTGGCATAGATTTACTGGAGGCCATTTTGCTTATAAATTGAGAGAAAAATCTCAATCTTACAGCTTCTTGCTGGTTATATAGTGCTATAAAAATGCACCAGCAAGGGGGAAAAATGAATGACTGTAGCTTCAAAGATGAGTTCTACACACACACACACACACACACACACACACACACACACACACACACACACACGGTTACCAGATGCAAGTGTTTGTTTTTGGGGAAAAAGTTTGCTAGAGAGGAAGAAGGAAATAGACTCAGAGAAAAAAAAACTTAATTTCATCTGTGTTTCACAGACAGCATTCAGTGCCAAAACAAATTTCAACTAAGGCCAAGTTCAGAAATATATCAGATTCCACCCTGCTAATACAACGGATACTCCAAGAGAAGTATCAATACAACTGTTAAATATATAAATACACAAGGTTCCCAAAATGTGTAATTGTTCCAGCATTAGAAAGTATACAAAGCTATTTCAGGTCCCAGGCTTGTTAGACTGGGGATATAGGACAAAGCAAATCAGATCCTAGAGCCCAATTACAAATGCGCTGACTTAATTTAGGGGTGAGAATACGCTTGTCCCAGCACAATACTTGCCACTTACTGTTGGCTCATGAGGAGATAAGATATAGACATTCAACAAGACCAACCTAACACACAACCTGAAAAAAGTCTGCAAGAAAAGGTCCCTCTATTTTTCTGCCTTGAGCCTTACCAGGAAAGGCTGCATAACATCGCCTCATGCCACAATCCAAATGCATCATGGACAGCTAGAAAATAAGATCAGCATCACAGCAATGGGAACAGAAGAACCGTAAAAATAACCATAGAAATTTCTCTTCTCTCTGATTACAAAGATACAAAAATGTATAAAACCCTTCCCGCACCCAGATCTTGCAGCCACCCCCACCCTGTCATGTTTGCACAGAGTACAGAAAAATGGTTTTGGAAAGGAAGATTTCAGTTGGTCCAGTTTGGAGATGCTATTAATGGTGAGTTTTGCCCATGGTGTGGTAGCTTCCCTTTTTCCCATTAGGGTGTCCCTTTGAATGGGGAGAGGGGTGCTGTGGCACCCAGACACCTTTCTTCCGCAGTCAGGTGAATGCATCATGCTGATTCCCATCCCACCAAATTCTCCACCACCGAATGCTGGAGGAGAGCATAGTTGGTCTTGGCTTCCACAAAGCCTCCTTCTTTCTTTCTTGTAGGCCTTCTGAGGGATCCTGGTCCTCTGCTGGAAGTGCCTGGTCCTGTATTGCCTCTTGGTTCTTCTCACAGCAGCTGGGCCCCTCAGGAATGACCTTCACTTCTTGTTAATCTTCTCAGGGGGAAAAACAAAAGGCATAACTGAGATAGCCACATCTCTTGAGGAAGTAAAAAAAAACCCAACAACACTGCATCCCAGAATTGGCTGTACTGATTAATAAGGATGCAGAAATACCCCTCCTCGCCCCCAAATCCAACCTGGTGACAAACACGGTGGGAAGATAAATCAACAGAACTAAAGAAGAATTAAATAAGTATGCTGTGTGAACATAACCCTATGCCACTAATTCTTCTCCAAACTACATCTCAAAATAAGATAAAAGAATTACATTTTGTGCATTGTCAATGTGGCGTGAACTATAGTCGGATGGGCTGAAATGCACAATAGCCTCATACAGTGTGGAACATAAGCTGAACACCCAGGAATGGCCAGAGAGTTTTCTTATCTTGTGGTCAAATGGAAGGACAGCCTCTCTTCAATCACATGTACTTTTCCATCAGGAGGAAGAGGCAGGTTCTGGGTCCTTTCTGCCAAGGACTGTTGCCTAGCAGGATCAAGGAAGGAGGACTTTTCTACTATGGCATTTCCTCCCCCCACCCTCCAGAAAATCATCCCCCAAAACATCCAATTGGCCCCAGCCTTGCTGACTTTCCACAAGCTCTGAAAATTGGTTTTGCCATCAGGCATGGAGATCTGAGAGTAAGAGAGATAAATTTGGTTGTATTATTGGTTATGCATAGATATTAGAATAACTCAGCTATGAATTTTGCTGCATGGTTTCTATTGTTTTTCAATCATTAGTTCTACATTATTTTGGTGATTTGTATTGTTTTTTTTAATTCTTTCTGAACTCTCCAGAGCCGTATATTGGAGACGGGCAGCTATCGTACCATAATTGGGATCAGAACTGTGATTGTTAAATGCTGAGTCATAAAAGTGAGACATCATGTGACCACATCACTTAGCAACACCCAATACAAGCCATTTCAGGCTTGAGTCCTCCCAGCCCCAAGACTCAGTTAGGTAAGGATCTGCCTTGCCTCCAACTCCCCCCACCCACCAACCTCTTCCCCCAATGTGCCCTTTTGGCTCTCCTGCATCTTGTGTCCTGCCTTCCCCACTCCCAGCCATCACTGCTACCCTGCATTCTGAAAAAAGGGGGGGAGTCAAAAATATCCTCTTCTTCACCTCACAAAACCAGCCCCACCCCCACCTAGGAGCCCTTTGCAAAGAGCTCCTGGCTGTGACTTGGGCTGGCTTTGCCCTGCAAAAAAGGACTGTTTTAGGCTTCCCCTGCTCCCCCTTTTTTGCAGCACAAAACTAGCCCCTGGAAGCTCTTTGCAAGGGGGTGCTGGGGCATGATATGAATACTTTTGACTAGTTCCCCCCTTTATTTTTATTTTTTACAGTATGAAGCTAGTCCCAGCCTGGTCCAGCTACCAGGCTGGAATAAGACAACTTCCCACAGCCAACTCACTGTGGGACTCAATTCTCTATCTATCTATCTATCTATCTATCTATCTATCTATCTATCTATCTATCTATCTATCTATACACACACAATGAATGGTTGTAAGTAGAGGGCTACCTGCAAACTGAATGAATGAATAAATAAATGAGCAAGTATTTGAGCTGCTTTTAATTAATTTAAAACCAAAAAGACCCATAAAGAGGTAAGCCTGAGAATTCTCCCAGGGCATTTTAAGATTCTAAGGATGAATAATCCATTTTAATGTACCAGTGAGATTTACTATTATTGTGTAAGATACCGCATGCAAGCATATTTCTAATATTTGTTGCCAACTTCTTTTGCCCTAGCTGTGCTACAGCTCCACTAGTCTGAGGGCATTTAAAAACGTGGCTACAGATCTACACAGGAAGTGAATTGAGGCTTTATGGATCACCCAGTGGCATTATTGAGCATCTGCCATTGTGTCAGGTCACAAAGCCTTGCAGTCAAAGCAAGAAGAAACCAGGAGCTGACATGATAGAAAGTGCTCAGCAGCAAGATAGACAGATTGGGATTTAGAGATCCACGTGGAGATGAAGGAACATTTAGCAATGTCCCAACTATGTATCCCCTGAAGGGGTCTCTAGGAATTGTAGTTAGTGGTGCTGGAGTTTAGCATTTCACTAATTATAATTTCCAATATACTTTGGAAGAACCTATGACAGATATAGTGACAAATAAACAGTTGACATTTATATTGTTGTTTGGTGGTGACGGCAGATTGAAATTTCCCACCGGCAGGTAAGATGAGTCATTTCTTGGTTTCTTTGCTTTTGTTTTCTCACATTCTGCTTATGTCTTTTGATAAACATTGGCCAAATTATCATTTTCTGAAGAACCCTCAAAGGGAAACTTGGGAGTACCATGCACACTTCTCTTCTTATCTCTCCCCAGGATGATCTTTAAACGATATTATATTAAGGTTGAGTCAAGGTTGACTCAGCCTTCCGTCCTTCCGAGGTAGGTAAAATGAGGACCCAGATTGTTGGGGGCAATTAAGCTGACTTTGTAATAATGCCGCTTGGGGTGTGTGTGAAAGCCCTAATAAGCAGGCATATACAGTACATAGAATGAAGGCTACTGCTAAGTTTGTAAGTCGCCCTGAGTCTTCGGAGAAGGGCGGGATATAAATGGAATTAAAATAAAAATAAATAAAAATTATGATGTAGCATTATTCTAGTACGTTCTGGAGCGAGTAATTAGATTGCATCCATCAAGTAGAACACTAAAGAAGTAATGGCAGCAAACAAACAACAAAAAAAGCAGTGCTGCTATGCACTCCTTTGCATAATTTTGCAGCAAGCATCTGAGGAACCATCTCACTTCCCAATGGGACTCGTCCACCTCACACCAGTGAAAGAGGCCTGCTATGGACCCCATGGACTGAGGAGTTCCATTGGACAGGGTCAATGAGAAGAGCCTTTTCTGCTGTGATCCCGACCTTGTGGAATACTCTATCACCAGAGGTGAGAATTGCTCCCACTCTTTTGACCTTCTAAAATATTAAAATCAATTAAAACTTGATTTTGCTGGTTGGCTTGGGGCCCCAAAGGCAGTGCTTGCTACTGAAGGGGATTTTCGGGGTAAGAAGACCTCATGCCTGTACTATCCGTCTCTTGGTTTCAAAAATCTAAATTTCTTTTATTTATTTTTTTATGATGTGTAAGCTGCTCAGAGTTGCCTTATCAAGGAGATGGGCAGCATATAAATTTAATAAATACATAAACAAATTTATTAAATCTTGAGCTGAAAGCTTTTACTGCAAGAACTTTCAGTCGATCCTGGTATGTGTTAGGCCTCAGGCCAGTTCAGGTGATGAAGATCCCCAATTATGATTGGCATACTGTACTCAGGACAAAGTGAGAACTATGATAAACCAAAGACTCCTTGAAATGCAATTACTTTTGCAAGTCCTTCAACCTGAAATTAACCTTCCTCAGTGTGTTTTTTTCCCTTCAATCAGAAAGTTTTAAATTTCTAAACATACTCCTTTTATGTGGGTAGTCAGTAGAGGGGAAACACTTACTCAGAATCTGGCGACAGCTCGGAAATACTGTGGGAGGTTGCAGACCGAGGTGGCGAAGCGCATGGCATGGAAGGTGTAGAAGATCCCTGTGCCACAGAAGGGGTGGGGGTAGTCTGTGGGCCTGAGGGAGTACTGGATGACTGCACTGACGACAAAGCCGAAGAGTTAAAAGAGGCTAAGATGGAAGAAAGGATGTCTAATTGTTCTGTGGAAGGGTGACGGCTAGGGATTGCTTCTAGATTTTCTCTAGAAGACGGTCTTCTGGAGAGAAGTTCAAGATTTTCTCTAGATGGCTGCTGCCTAGAAAGAGGCTCGATGTTTTCCCAAGGAGTCTGCCTGCCAGGCACTATGTCCAGATGCTCTCTTGAAGTGTGCCTACCTGGTATTAGTTGGTCCTTTGAAGGTTGCCCTCTAAAAAGCAGATCCAACCGTTCTTGAGAAGTTTCTCGGGCTGGCAAGGTGTCCATTTGATCTCTAGAGGCCTGCCTAAGAGGCATTGTATTAAGCCATTCTCTAGAGATTTCTCTTACTGCCCCACCGCAGTCTAACTGTTCTCGTGACCCAAATCTACAGGGTAAAGAATCCAGATGGTCTCTAGATGTCTGCCTTCTGGGTAAAGTGTTCCTGTGATCTCTTGGATCACGTTCAGTAGCTATTTCACCTACTTTTTCTCTAGACCCATGCCTGCTGGGTATGCTTGCAAGGTGTTCTCTAGATCCATGTTGATCGAGGATTGTGTCCAGGTGATCCCTTGACCCAGGCCTGTTCATAATGGCATCCAATTGCTCCCGAGACCTGTGCCTGCTTGCCATATTTTCTAGGCATTCTCCAGAGATGTTTCGGCTCAGTTGATCTCTGGACATCTGCCTTCTCATCAGCAGGTCAAGCTGCTCCCGGGACGAGTAACGACTTGCTGGTTGTGAGAGGCTGCCTGTTCCTGAATAGATTCTGCCATAAGAAGCAGCTGGGACCGCCCTGTGACCCAAGGTGGAGGTTTTGTACCAGGAAAGATCATTGGTCATTCTGCCCACAGATGACAGGCCTTGCAAAGCCGGAGGGTACTGGAGGCGATTCTTCAGGATGCCTACATAACAGAGTAGAAACAAGTGAGAAGTCTAAGGCCCTCTCCTCTTGGAATTATCTCCAGTTTTGGTTTTGGTTTTTTGTAATGATGTGATACACATCCCTGCAACAACTCTTCCTCTCCCATTTCTGTAACAGCACTCTTTTTTTCTCCTTTTTCTCCTTATTCAACTTTAGTCTGAAATGCTTATATGTTTTTCACTGATTTATACCACCTCCTCCCCCCTCCTCTTCCTCCTCCTCTCTCTGCTTTGCCCAATCGTTGACACCACTGTCAGTCCCGATCACTTTTTCTGACTCTTGATGTCAGGCTCATCCTTGTTCAGAATAGTTGCCTTCTACCAAGCAGTCTGGTTCTTTCGTCTATTCAAACCTTTCTTTAATACCTCCTGCTTTAACAGCATTTTTTCCAAAATGATTCAACCCGGTGTCTATTCCTTTGCTTCTCTTCCTTAAAAAAAACAAAGGTGAGGAAGGAGGAAGGGAAAGGAAAGGATTCCTTGAGCATTTTACTCTGCTAGTCGTTGCTGACTATAGGGGGTGGCGCTCATCTCTGATTGCAGGTGAAAGAGGGAAAATGATAAATCCACCCTGATTTCTTTCTGCTACCTGATCAATAAAGGACTATTACTGTTTGGCTTTAATATCTCAATAAGCACAAAACCATTCATTCGGCCATTTTACATGCAAAAACATGTTTTTTTAAAAAAAATCAGAGCAAAACATTTATTAGGGAAGGAAGGAAGGAAGGAAAGAAGGAAGGAAGGAAGGAAGAAGGAAGGAAGGAAGGAAGGAAGGAAAGAAGGAAGGAAGGAAGGAAGGAAGGAAGGAAGGAAGGAAGGAAGGAAGGAAGGAAGGAGCATGATGTTTCAGATTCTATATTCTAGCAACTTAAGAAATTTAAGGAAGCAAGACAAAGGAAAAAAATCTTGGTGCCTATTTCCATATCTGAGAAAACGTTGCTCTGGAGGTCCAATCTATAAGAAAGCATGCTTTTCACAATGATGCATTTCAGAATTAAAGCTCATATAGCAACTGGTGACCTTATCAATTTCTGGGGAAGTACTACCGTTGCATGTACTTTCCCTTCCATATAAGTAAACTGATGTGCCATTGGATCTGAAGGACTGGTGGAGTGCCAACTGTTCTCCGTCTACGGGCCTCTGAGAAGGGGGATATCTGAGCATTATTCGGCAAGACCCCAAGGCATTACAGATAGTCCTTATTTAGTGACTGCTTTGTTTATTGGCCACTTTTTATTTATGACAGTGATGAAAAAGTAACTTTCCAACCAATCCTCACATTTATGACCTTCACAGTTCTTTAAAGGAAAGCTGAAATAAGATTATAAGTTTAGTCATGGTTTTACTTAGCAACAATTTTGGTTAATGACTGAATTGTCGATTCCAACTGTGGTCACTAAATGAGGATTACCTCCTATAACACGGAAATCTTTCTGTTATATGAATGCTGTTTTCAGTCACTCCTTCTGCATACGTACGCTCCAAGTGAAGCAATCACTCCAAATACGGAGAAACAAAACTCTGTGGAGTCTCTTGTGCCAGAGTTCTGAACATATTCACCTGCACATTGTTATATGCTACCAAATGTAAATAAACAATGGTGTTCCAAAACAATTGTTTTGGGAAGCACCACTTCCATGCCGGGATGGGTGGGATCCTGGGTTTGCTGTCTTGTTTTCCTAGGTCTGGCTGTGTTTCCTGGGTGCCAGGGAAGAGCCTGGAGTTACGTTCTTTTCAACTTCCACCTGAGTGGTCTTATGCCACTTATGGTATTTGCTGTGACAGGGGCATGTGTCTTCTCTCCTGTTGCTTTTCTTCCTTTCTTTGGTTTTGCAGGATACTTTCTTCTCACCGACCTTCTTGGCAGGGAGATTGGTTAGAGGCTATTAGCTTGAAGGGATAGCCAGGCTGAAACAGATAGTAGGACTAGGGTGGGCGTCAATGAAGCTGATGAGTATACAACTTGTGGGAAACAGATGATTGTTGGAAGAGGGGGAAACATCAGGGACAAGCACCTCAAGAGGGAAGCTTGTAAATTTTGATGTGAATCATGACTTGGAGTCCTGGCCATTTATCATTTCCTCCCTTTCCTCCCTCCGTCCTCATTGTTGCCTGCCCCATGAATGGGGGAAAGGCTGCTGATGTCATGAAACCTTGTCAGTGTCTATCTGATCAAATGGCTCATGGGATATCATGCATTGCCTGGAGAAATTGCCTTGGGGTTCTGTATTCCAAGAATAGTAACTTGTTACTCTGTTTATGAATGACAGATAGTTATTATCGAGCTGTAATTGTGTAGACAGGTTCCTTATTCACACATTTGCAGCCAGCACACCTGCAGTGAGGGTTACTGGCTTCAAAATGACAGGCATGGTCAGGTGACTGAATGGCCACTCCTTTTTACCTGTGAGGGACTGTCATTTGTTGCTGCAGATGCTCCAAGATTTTCCCTACTACTCCCTCCTATTTTATTCCCTAAAATAATCCTGCAAACAGCCATGTAAAATAGGTTAGTCTAAGAGAGAATAACCCCAAATTAATTCTAGGCTGATTGTGCTTTAAGTCATCTCACCTTTTCTCTGCCGTTGGGTCTGAGTGAAAGAGTTCTCATCCCCACTGGTTAAAGCCAAGTCTGGCTGGTTATTGTTGGCTGTATCCTTATTAACATCAAATCCAAGCTTCCTTTCTGAGCCCCATTTCTGGAGAGAACAGGGGTGTACCTCACATTCTCCCAGTGCTGGCCAATAGGACATCAGATCATTACCATCAACATCTAGGGAAGAACATTGCAGATGTACAGAGGGAGAGCACAGGATATCTCATAAATTAATATAACATTTTTGCCACAGTATACTCTCATTCTTGACGGTTAGCTGATCAATTTGTTTCCAATGGGAGGAGTGAAGTGACTAGGACCATGGCATACTAGCATATTATGCTTCAGAATTACCAGTTGCCCAACTGTATATTTCACGCTTATACTACACATAATATACTGGACATCTTGAGATGATCACAAATTTTCTGCAAACTTCTATAAAGTCTTTATGAATTGGAAGGGACCTTCTATATGCAGAGGAGCCATACATGAATCATGTTTATTTGAATACATAATTATATTTTACTTTACAATAAAATGGAATCGTCATTTCAAAAAGATCCATTTGTGAAAAATAAAATTATTTTTGAACCTTGACCTTCCTACTCTGACGTTAGCTAAGCTAGCATGTTGTGTCAACCCAGCCCCTGACCATCCTGAGCCCTACTCCCTCCCACCCCCAATTCCTCATGACTCAGCATTTTCTCAGAGTCCTGGGACTTGCCTTTGTGTGCATTGTTGCTAGGATTGGTGAGGAGCCTCTCACTGTGGGCTGCCCTTTTGAACGGCCGCTGGAATCTGCCCCGGAGATGCACATTTTCCTCACTCTCTGAAGAGGGAATTGAGAGGCTGCGTTCTTCATCTAGGGAGAGGTCACTGTCTGAATCGGAGTCTTGGTCTGGATAAGATAGGGAATATTTGAAGAGGAGGAAGAAGAGTAAGGAAGAACAGCTTCCCAGGATATGAATCGCCCAAAAGTTAAATAGCTTGCAAAACTGAAAGGGTGGGTTGATCTTACAATCTACATTATAATCCACATTCAAAATCACAAAGCATGTCATCAGTCACAATGACCAGTCTCCTGCCAAGTCAGTGTGCCAACAAGAAAGACCCGGTAAGGCATAAAGCTGTCCTTCCTTAGGGAAACCTTTGGATACTCACAGTCTTTGTATCAGAAATATTTGATAGATGGCATCAGAGATATTTCATCTCAAACTGGGACCTCGCTTTAGATCCAGGAGCAGAAACCCCTCTTTTATACCCATTAGAAGCTACCCTTACCTGGACCCGCATCACGATGGAACATGGCTACGTCAAGGTCAGTGGGGCCAGCATGGTTGAGCAAATTGTGATCCAGAGCCGAGCCTTGATGTGCTATCATGTTGTCTCTGAAACTCAGAACACAGAACATATGTAGATCCACTGAGAGCTGGCAAAACCCAAACTCTCAGGCACTTTTGAGTAGTTTCAGAGCCTGTATCTGTTCTAAACCACAGAAAACTGCTGTATGTTAGATAAATGTTGTTGAAAGCCAGCAACTACCAATCCATCAGAACAGGGAAGGCTGGTGTGAGTAAGTAACAATAACCTTACCTCTGCTGCATAACAGCAAAGGAGGATGATATGTAGCACACCACCAATGACTCTGTTGTTCTTCATGGATTGGCACTGCAATGCATCACCTGTTGGTGACTTGCTCCCTTCCTCCTCCTGAACTCTCATCCTGTCCCTCCTGGGTAGGGTGGCAGTAGGCAGACAAATAAGCCATACTTTAAGTATATATGTATCATGTTTCAATGTATGTTATAAAAATACTGGGCATATCATGATACGACACATACAAATCCCATTAGTAGAACAATGGTATCCTCGTCAATTTTCAAATAACCGTGAGTAAAAAGATTTTCAGCACCTGATTCAATTTTAATAATACTCATGTGTTTTCTTTTGGGAGAGAGAGCTTTCCAAAGAAAGGGTTCTTTCCCTGAATGATGTCAAGTAAAAGGCAAAGGACGCAGAGAATGTGACATAATTTGCAGAGCCAAATTCTCCAAATTAGTGGTTAGAAAGATCTATATAGGGGATGGTAAGGCATTCTCCTGCATTCCAATCCTAAATTGTTTAGGGACTCATAGGTAAATATCAAATATGCAAACCTGACATATTTGTAAAAATGGATTATAGATGTGGTGATTGATTTAAAAGGGGATTTGACATAATCATGGCCATAAAGCTACCTATGGTTACATAAGAGTAAATTGGCATGTTACCTTCAGAGGCTACCTGACTTTTTGTATAAACTGATGAGAAAAAACAGAAGGAAAAGGCTGCCACAGTGCTTATTAGTTTCCAAAGCCATCTGGCTGGTTAGTGTGGGAAATGAGATGATTCAGATAAGCTCATGTTTATTATATTTTAAAGAGTGAAAATATATGTGAATGGAGTGGTGGTGAACTTTTTTTAAAGCTATTGGGTTAGAATCAGAAGGTTTACTTCGTTGTACAATTCGTCTCCTTCTGTCAATATCCATTCTCTATACCCACTAGGCCTCAGTGAAACTCTAGCTGAGCATATATTGGGGAATGGAGGGAAGAACAATCAATGGGGCTCATAATGTTGAGACTGGTGCACCCAATTGGCTTTCAAGCCCCTGCTCACATGCAGAACGCAACATGTAAGGTCCAGGACTCTGCTATGGACTCTTACTAGTAAAGGTAAAGGTAAAGGTTCCCCCGCACATGCGTGCTAGTCGTTTCTGACTCTAGGGGCCGGTGCTCATCTCCGTTTCAAAGCCGAAGAGCCAGCGCTTGTCCGAGGACGTCTCCGTGGTCATGTGGCTGGCGTGACTAGATGCCAAAGGCGCATGGAACGCTGTTACCTTCCCACCGTAGTGGTCCCTATTTTTCTAGTTGCATTTTTACGTGCTTTTGAACTGCTAGGTTGGCAGAAGCTGGGGTGAGTAACAGTACTCACTCTGCTACATGGCAGTCGGGATTCGACCCGCCAAACTGCCGACCTTCTGATCAACAAGCTCAGCATCCTAACCCACTGAGCCACCGCGTCCCTATTGGACCCTTACTAAGCCACAGACAATTTTCCTTAGATCAATTTATTTATTTACTTATTAAAACGTACCCCACCTTTCCATATGAAAACAAAACAAAACACGCCAGAGCATGTATTCAGATATGCCATGGAGAAGCTTCCTACCTGAGGTAGCCCCGCTGGCTAGAATGAGTACGGCCTGAGCGCACACTGCTAACAGACGAGATTGTGGAGGCTCCCAGGGTGATACGAATGAGACCACTCTCCTCAAATAGTGCTGTGTTGTTGTAGGCATTATGGCCCTGGCATGGAAAAAAAGGGCAACAAGAGGGAATCTATCTGACTGTCTGTACATCAAGATGACAAACCGTCTTGAGGACCAGCCTCAGCAGTAGGAAGAAGGCCCGAGTCACTCAAGAATATCAAAGCACTGGCCTATAGCCATCAAGTAAATAAATAGAAAAAAGAATAATCAAGTGAATAAATAAAGCACTACTTCAGGACTCTTAAGGGGTAAGGTCTGTTTGAATGGGGACAATTAGAACGAATGAATCCTCTTTTTATCTCCTCCCAGTCCATACCTGGCCACTTCTGGGGGCTTCTTCACCTTTCTTGGCCAGGCAGGCCCCTTTCCAGGCTTCCAGGAACTCCTTGTTCAGTGCGCAGAATAGAATCAGTGTTGCCAAACCCTGCGGAGAAAAAGAGACGACCACTCTGGAACACGGGAGATACTTCCAGGCAGTAGCCTCCTCCGGGTCTGTAAACAAGCATGCTTCTCCCCACCTCTAAATATATTTCTTTGGGTTGGAAAAGATTCAGGAAATACATGAGAGAAAAAGACATGGTTTTTTTTTGTAAGTTAGATACCAATCACCCTAAACTACTAACTTAAAGCCTCCAGGTCAAATTGCCTGTATCACCAGGGGCAGGGCCATGTATACTCATGGCAATCCTTCTCCAGAGTCTCAGACCAGAATTAAAACTTAGCCCAGCCTTCCAGCCAATACATTCACGAGATACTTAGGTGTGCTAACATCATCTACTGTAGCAACCTAGTATATGGATGTGACACTCAGAATGCTTCCTCCCTGTATATAACCCACATAGAGAAATAAGAAAAGTGTAACCCTCCAAGGGTTGTTGAACTCAATGCTCAGCAGCCAAAGGTGAGCCTGGCCACTGGTGAGAAATCCTGAAATTTGTCATTAGGCAATTTCTATAGGGCGTCTTCCCATCCCCGTGTTTAAGCTGTGTTATTCTTAAATTGTGTAGCCAAAAGAAATGTAATAATTTGTTTTCCACCAGAGGGAGAAATTGGCTTATTTATGAACAATAGATCAGGAAAAAAAAAACCAGAAGCATCCTTCTCTGTGCCCCTAGCACTCAGTAGAGCCAAAGAAAGCCCTAGTGAATTAGCAAGTGAACAGTACTGAAAAAATAGGAAGCTGATTACCATCAAGTAACTTACTGTCAATTAAGTGTTTACCCTAATAAAAGCATAAAATGCATGCTAAAACAATAAAGTAAATACAAAAAACAAATACAACCAATAAAAGCGCAATAGAAATGCAGATAGGTGCAAATGATGGCATGCCTTGACCCCCAAATGTCCTCTGAAATATTTTGGTTTTGACTAATTTCTGGAATGTCGATAAAGAGGGTGCTAATCTAGTTTCAAGAGGGAATGTATTCAGCATATGGGGACTGCACCTACAAAACATTGTCTCATTTACCTCAGGAAACTGGAAGATTTTTCTGGGGTTCAAGTAAGAGGTTAAGACAGGGGTGTCAAACTGCCAGCCCACGGGCCGGAGCATCACAGAGAAACCGCGCCCATCCCATTTTCGGCAATGGGAAAAAGTTCCGATACGTCGCGTGACGTCATGTGATGTCGCGAGTTTGACATGCCTGGGTTAGGGTTATATAAGTCACTTCTGTGAGGAGAGAGGGGTCCTGCAAGTAGCCAGGTGCCAAACCATATAGGGTTTTATAGATTAAACTCAGCACTTTGAGCTTCACCAGAAATATACTGGCAACTAATGCAGTGACTCTACAGTACAGTACAGGTAATCCTCGACTTATGAGCACAATTGAGCCTAAAATTTCTATTGTTAAGTGAGACATTTGTATCCAGGTATCACACCAGATTCTGCCAATGAAGAGTCAACATTAAGGGAATTGAGCAATTTTATCAGCAGAGTACAGTCACAGTGACTTGGCTGCAGCTTTTTCCAGCCATCCTTCCGTAATAGGGAATGGGCAACCTTAAACAAGGCCACTGGATGCAATCCACTGATGCCATAAAAATGGAGAGGTGGCTGCATTTTTCCTTTCCTATTGCCGTAGTGCAGCTTCAAGCATGAATTCATGCCCACATTCAGTCAAATTCACTCTTCATTTCTACCCCCACTGGCTTCTGCCATCTCATCTCTTAGAGATTCTCCATTATGACTGTTAATTTTTTAAAAAGATATATAGATTTTATTCTTTCCTTTCCTTCCTCTTCACTTGATCCTTAATTGCTCTTTCTAATGATAATTAAATATTGTATATCCAGCAATTTTGTTTCCAGTTGATAGACTATCATCCTTCATCACTCCATTTGCTATGTGTGTGTGTGTGTGTGTGTATGTATATATATATGTGTGTGTGTGTGTGTGTGTATTGCACTCCTTGCTATCTTCTGCAAAAATTCAGCTCAGTTTGCAAATTGGTTATATCTGTACATCATTAGCACATAAAAATGGAGCAATCAACCTAGCTCAGCACAGAAGACTATCCATGAAAACATGCCGGAAGATTTGCAGACACAGTGCCTTGGATCCAGAAATATTTCAATATCTTTATCATAAGTGAAGGAGACCTATTTCCCAGAGGGCAGCTTCAAGGTTTGTCTGGAGAATTGCTGAGGATCAGCTAGCTCTGCAGGATAGCAGCCAGCAGACACCTTCCCCTCTGACTGCTGCATAGTTTTCCCTTAACTATCAACCTAGTTCAGAGAGTTACCTGAAGACTGCAGAGGATAGTGTAGAGGTAGTGGAAAGCCAGGACACTGTTGTTGATAGCCAAGAGACCAAAGAGCCAAGCAGTGCTAATAACTAGAAGTAGAACGAAGGAGCTTCGCATCGTCATGCTGGAGGCAGATAGAAAGAAAGAACCACCCAGAGAGGCAGACATGGAAGTTAGAATATGTGGTTAAACTACACGTCGAGACCTTGTTGTAGAAAGATCAGTAGCGTTAGATTACTGGTCATAGTTCAGACACGGACCCAGAAAGCACTCCAGGAAATGGCCCCAACATACATGGCTCAAGCAATAAGCGAGCAATGATAAGACTTACAGTTCCTGCCTCCAACAACACCATTTTTGAAGAGGCAGAGGACATCGGGAAGACTGGAAAGGAGAATATCTCAAGACGGACAGTAGGCAAAGAGTTTTTATTTTTAATTAGAAGAGAAAAAAACACTTATGGAGAAGGTGAACATTGATGAACAAAGGCTGGCAACGAAGGAAAGGTAAGCCACAGAGCAAGTTTTTGCCTCAGCAGTTCATCGCAATTAGTTAATACTCACAGCACAGCTTTCTTCTTGGCTTCCTTTTGTCCTGGTGAGCACAGCAACTTTGCCACCAGAAGAAACATAACTCCATTCATCTGTAAACAAACTCAGTGGTTAAAAACAGTAGCTTTGGCACTAAGCAAAACAGATTGCTCACAACTTTAGCCTCCCTATTCCATTCTCCTCCACACACACCTGCCTTGGAAGGATAACTACTTTGGTACAGCAAACACGACCAGGCCCTGAATACAAGCCTTCTGTGTGCACTAACTCCTTTCTAGAACTGGGATAGATTCCAAAAAGTGCAAAAACCACAACAGATGAGTCCCCCAGCCCCTCCAAAAGATTCATTAATGCTAACCTTCAGGAGAAGGATGAGAGAGTTGCTAAAAGGAAAATAAAGACACAGTGGTAGGAAGTAGAAAAGAGAGCATGGTGTAAAAGTCCAGATAGTCATGGCAGTAAAAGGAAGTATGGGGATGACAAATTTGGGAGTAGATATGCTGAGAAAGGAAAAGAAAGGGCTTCAATCTAGCATCCTGGCTAAGCAACTCGACACCTGCATGGCTCTAACTATTCAGGGTTTTGCAGAACAGATTACTATAGATCAATCATGAGAAGTGCTTACCAGAATGACAAGAGCCATGGGCCCTGCAAAACTCCAGATCAGTTTGTCGTGGATGGAAATCCAGCAGAAATCTGGGTTCCCATAGCCTTCTGGATCCAAACCAACTGATAATCCTGACAAAAAAGAAAAGATGAATTCTATAGCACAATTTCCATGCCCCTGATTGAGGTATGTTGCATATCCCTATGGGAATGCTGCTCTTTTTTTCATCCTTGGGTTTTCTTGGTTCTGATGAAGAAGCTGGAATGTTGCAAGCAGAACTATCCACAAGTCTTACTTAAGATTTCATTTATCTGCACTGAGAATCTTTATCTGTGAATTTGTTCCTAATCACCTCATAAACATAAACTGGATCTTTTTGGAAGTTGAGCATACAATAAAGAGTCTTGGAATATTTTAAGGACTGGCAATCAATACAATGTAATTTGGGAATTAAGGATTATATGAAGTTTTCCCTAAATTTGGATGGCTTTCCAGCTGCAACAACTCTCTCTCTCTCTCTCTCTCTCTCTCACACACACACACACACACACACACTACAACTGATGTCATCTTCAACCAACTATACTGGCTAGGAGGACAATTATTATTATTATTATTATTAATAATGATGATGATGATGATGGTGGTGGTAGAAGGGACCTTGGAGGTCATCTAGTCTAAGCCTCTGCCCAGGCAGGAAACCCTATACCATTTCAGACAAATGGTTGTCCAATTTTTTCTTAAAGACCTCCAGTGTTGGAGCATTCACAGCTTCTGGAGGCAGGTTGTTCCACTGATTAATTGTTCTAACTGTCAGGAAATTTCTCCTTAGTTCTGGGTTGCTTCTCTCTTTGGTTAGTTTCCATCCATTGCTTAGGAGGGTAGCCCAATATATCTTGACAGCAGAAGTGGGGTGGGAGACCATAGCTTTACACACTACACAAGTTTAACTTATCGACTTCAGGGCCTATACTGCCTTTCTGAATCAACCTTTTCCAATCCAGTGTTGGGACTGTAGCTACCAATTTCCCAGAATAGAATTTTCAGGATTACTGGATGACCTGTGGCCCATGGTTCACTGTTTCAGAAATATTTCCTTACCAGATTTCTCAAAACCCTCAACAATGGCAGAGCTTCAAATGCCCTTGAAAAGTTCTTAAAAATTCAGTTGAAAGTAAGCCCGTATATAGCACAGTCATTGTATAGCACAGTCATTGACCATAGGAAATATTTTATGACATTTTGTATTACGTAAGTCATAAAATGCTTTACCATAATATGTCATAAAATATTTTATAAAATATGCCACATTTCAATTCCACAGGAGTCATGGGTCCTGGATTTTGCATACATTCTGTATGTTAATCCTTTTGAGGTATCTTGGTTAAAAAAGATTTGCCCTGCGGTGCTCCTTATCACCAAGGTAAAGGTTACAGACACAAGAGCTTTAGTAGCATATAGATCTGTGGAGTGTGCTAGAGAAAACTGTTTTGTTTTAAGCACATCTGTACTTACCAGTGATTATGGCAGGGACCCCCCAGCCAATGGCATAATAGAACCTCATAGCTCCATAGTTAATGTTGCGAGCTTCAGTCTGCATGCGGTAAATATGAAGGCCTTGCACAAAGAGCCAAGCAAAAGTAGAGAGAAAGAAGTAGTGCAACAGGATAGCGATCACAGTGCAGAGGAACTGGAAAAGTAAAATCAACATTATACAAATAAGTCCTTTAAACATTATGCTTCTAGATCAGAGGTCCCCACCTTTTGGGCACCAGGGACCGGTTCTGTGGAGAAAGGTTTTTCTAGAGACCAGAAAGTACGTGGCTTTGTTATGCTGCCTGCATCCCACAGATGGGGCTTTGCTTGTTTGTGCAGACCGGTTGCTGGCATGCTGTGGCCCGGTACTGGTCCATGGACCGGGGACCCGTTCTAGATGACTAGTTTGTTCTGGAATTAATATTGCAAAACACTTTTCTTAAATTCTCCTTTGAGTTCAGGGAGTCTGTCAGATTGCAGTGCCATATTCCCTCTGATCTAAATTGTTTTATTAACATGATTACCCTCTGGTGCACAGAGTGTGATGTTTGGTACTGACATCTACAGAGGAGAATCAGGAGCAAGAGTCATTTCTGGTGAGTGGGCAAGTATATAAATTTGATAAAATAATAAACAAGTTAAATGATCAGATGTGTATCATGAGTTATATCTTTGTGTCAAACATCAAACTGCAAGTACATAATCACAACATTATGTATGATGTCACCGTGAACATCATTTTTTTGGCATCATCATAGTGGCAGAGACTGCTGGATACTGAATGAGGACTTCAAAATAGCAGATAAATTGAATATCTAATAAGATGATATCCACAATCTGGAATTGTGTTGACAGATTTATGTAGATATTTCAATATATGAGCCATTTGGTTAACTAGCACAAGTGTCAGTCCAGTCCCTAACTCACTAATTTTGTAACGCCTTTCCTTCTTCTTAAACCTACTCTTTTCCATTCAAAGAAGCTCCCATTTGCTTCCTAATATGTTGCCCCCAGGGCTCTTGTTTCTCTTCTTTGTTCCATCTCACCTGATTTTCAGTAAGATTGATACCGAAGAGGAACAGCAACTCAGAGAAGAAGAGAGTGACAGAAATATTGCAATGGATGCCCCGGGTATTAGACTTGAGACCTTTCAGGCATATCAGAAAGAAGAAGGTCAGAAGCAGACACAGAAGAGAAAGAGATGTCAAGGAATAAGTCACAATGGCCAGTGTCTCCAAGTCACCTTCCAGTTGCTGTAAGGAAAAACCAAACACAAGAGAATAAGTCAGGTAGCTTGTTGGCATCATAGATGGCTATTACACCAACATCTTAAAATCATTATTCCATCACAATGAAGAAAACATTCCATCAAACGCACTGAAAATGGAGCTTTGTATTAAAATATAAAGCTTCTTTCAAGTCAAGTTTGACTATGGTAAGTTTGTGGACACCTCTAGGTTGTTTTCTTGGCAATGATCTACCAGTGGTTTGTCACTGTCTTCTCACAGGGGTGTCTTTTCAACTTCTCAGTCTAGCTTTTAATCTTCTTGTTCCCTGGAAGCTTCCCACCCCCGGACTAACTAGGTTTAACCAGTTCAGGGAAAGGCTCTAGAAAAGGCCAGACAGATGCTGCCACCCACCGAGGCATAAATCCATATATATTTTGTTTAAAGTATTTCTGTCCCTAATTTCTGCAAACTCATAACAACTCTTCAAATGAAAAAATACACATGTATCACATAGAATGATAAATGGTGGTGGATGCAGCAAGCAGAACAAAAGTCTCAGTTATGATCTTTCTAAGAAATGAACTAGACATGACGGAGTATGCATTGCGTACTCAGATGTATGTCATATTTATGAATGACAAACAAAATATATAGTCAAGACAGATCAGAACACACTCTCTCACACACACACAGACATTTCAAAAGAAGAAAACCAGGAAAAAGTATAATTCCAGATTTAAATATTGATAAAATAATTTGGGCAACTGTGCTAACAGTTCTCTTATTTCTCCTCATAATGATAAAGGAAAGTTGCTAGCATGGGGTTTCTTTTCACACTTACGTACATCTTCCTTAAAATTATTTTTGAAGCTGTCACCTATCTATGTCCTTTTATAGCCCTGTTCTTTTAGGATCATGTAAGATACAGCATGACATTTATATAGAGAGTGGACACACAAAATTCTGATGTTATAACCAAAAGTGAAAATTGTGAACAGATAGTAATGATCTTAAACAGTAAATGCTGTTAAAGGGTCTTTTCTCCCAATCCTGTAATAATATAAGATGTAAACAGGTTGGGGTGAAAAAATGGTTCGATATTACATGGTAAGAGGAAGAAGTTACACATCCTCTCATCCTTCACAGTAAATTTAGTTCAATCAGCAAGCGCACGAGGGATCAAATATATTCTATGAATACAGGCAGACCTTGACATACAACCACAACCGAGACCAGAATTGTTGTTGTTAAGCAAGACAGTTGTTAAGTAGGTTGTGCTCAATTTTATTATCTTTTGCCATGGTTGTTAAGTGAATCATTGCAATGTTAAATGAATCATGAGGTCATTAAGAGAATCAGGCTTCTTCCTTTGGTTGCTTGTTGTGAGCCAGTTGGAAAGGTCACAAATTGTAATCATAGGACTCTGGATGCTGCAGCTGTCATAAATACATGCAAAATGCCTGCATTTTGATCAAGTGACAGGTGGGGGTGTTGCAACAGTTGTAAGTTTGAGGACCTATTGTAGTCACTTTTTTTCAGCACCAATGTAACTTTGAATGGTTGCTAAATGAATGGTTGTAAATCGAGGTGTACTTGTACTCTGCCGTGGCATTTTCTTCACTGACTTTTTCACCCCTATAAAATACTTTTTTCACTTGATGCTAAAGAGCAGATGCTCGTTGCTGAAGAAACCAAGTTACCTCTCGGTGGGAGCTGTCCATCAGCACCCCAAAAGTACCAAATTGGGAGCAATGGCAGCGGACATGAGTGGTATTTCGGTACACAAGTTCACAATCCCGTGCTGTCCAGAAGCCAGTGGGCTCAATCCTGCAGTTACAAAGAAATCCATAAAAATATAGGCTTCAAAGGAAAGATTCTTAATGTTTTATTTTTTTCCTTAAGAGACAAGCATACACCACAGTACAGAGACTGTGATGAATGTAAGACAGTGACTGTATTTATGCCAGTCATGGTTCTCATTATCACAGGTTAAGTCAGTGTTTCTCAGCCTTAGCAACCAGGCAGACCTCAGTTGGCTGGGGAATGCTGGGAGCTGAGTTGAGGCCTCTGGCAGCAGGTGCCTGAATTTGATTAATTTCGTTCTCCACCGAGTGGATTTCACAGGTGAGACCAAAGAGAACCAATAATCTTGCTACTATCTTATCTTAATTCACTCCAAACCTGTAGTCCACAGGAGACAAAATTCCAAAACACACCTTGAAAAAGACAAAAGAAAACAAATCTATCTTTCTTTCTGTTGATAAGTAATTGTTGTTACGCTGATTGAAATAAAACTCAATTTTCAACGTAATTCATTATGTTAATTAATGAGTCTGAAATCTGTATAGATATTTTCATCTGCATTCCAAATCAGTGGTATAACGTTGCATTACTTCACTTGTTTAAATCTAGAAGCCAATAACTTGTTAGAATTCCCTTCCTTTTCCCAATATTGTTTCCAATTTCAGTGCAATACAAATTGTTTTAGAAGCTCAAATTAGATCAAAGTTCTACATCAGTCTGGAAATAGATGAAATACATAAGGTGATTATAATTTCTCATTATGAGCTTAGGCCTTCTATAATTTTGTCCCTATATATTTGACCTGGTAATTTGTATTCCTTAATTATCAGTCTCTATTTCTATTTTATATACTGTACATCTCTTTTTTAGCTTCTTGTCTTGTTGAGGAGCTTGTTCTTCAAAAAAAAAATAGTTTTCCCCTTTTTAACTTCTGGGCATCATCTATGCCTGTGTTTTTAGTACTGTGTTTTTTAGGATGTGCTATCCCTCTTCAGTTTGTCCGTCTTTAAGGATTTCAAGCTTTTATATACTGACTAGCTTTTACCTATTAAAATCTCCCTTCTTGAAGTCCAAGATCCAAGTTGATTTCTCTCAGCCTTTTCTCCCCATGTCATCTAGAATCACGCATTCACTTTCCCCCAAGGTGCCTTATGACATCTTGAATTCACTGTCCAATTCCTGCTGGGGAGAAACAGGTCCAGGACAGTGTTTTTTCTTGCACTAATCATGGACAGTGGTATCACTTGTGTTTCTGACTCCTTTTAGAGACAATAAAACTCCCTTTTATGAGACAGAGATTCTATCAAAATGCTTTTATGTTCTTGAAAATCTTTTCCATTTCAGTATCTTTCCAACAGTTTTCAAATTGTTGTTTGGTAGCAGAAGTCTTAAGTCTTTATATAATTAAGTATGAAAATAAAAAAGCTGGTGCTTAATAAATGTTGAATCAGTACATCACACTAGCCTGAATTCCAGAAATATTTCCCATTGTTTTTGTTTCTTCAACTGCTAATAGTTTTCTTGCCAGATGCCCACTATTTCTGTGTAGCACCTTTGGAAAATATTTCAACTGTTCCTCGTGGAATTGCCTCATCTTATGATATCTATATGGACCAAAATTGTTACTCCATGTTGGGATTTCCAGCTCCTTCTTAGTACTCTGTACAGACTCTGGAAATCAGAAACGACACTGTTTGCACTGCTGTGAATGCCAATACACAGCAGTGCTCATTCTTTGGAGATTATTCAAATTTTATGTTTTTTCTGGTTCAGACATTATGAATTACCTGGAGTCACTGCAGGGGAGGAGGACTCAGTGACAGGGATTTTCCACAGACTTGCTATAGCATACCCATTCAATGCAGCAATATCCATTTGATATAGCAGTCAATGAGTTAGCTGTGACCAATGGCATTTGCAGTCCAATAAAACTGGGAAAGGCTAGCAGGTGGAATAACAGAGCAGAACCTATGCTTTCTATCTTGAAGGGCAACAATCTGCACCACAGGCTCCATAAGTCTTTCTAGAAGCCTGAAGATACCTGGATATATGATTCCACTGAAGAGGAACTTGAGCCACAGTCAACTTACTGGCTAGAGTGGTTCCACTGAACGCAGAGGGGCTTGCTGCGGTTGGCCGTCTCAAGCAGGCGGAATTCTAGCATGAGTGGCTCTTCCAAATTGTTCTGCAGAAAAGTGTGGTTGCTGAACAGAGACACAGTCACAATGGGAGAGTTCATCACAGGGTTTTTGGGCAACCTGTATGGAACCAAGAAGCCTTGTTACTTGGCAACAAATACCATCAAGGCTGGATTGTTTCCGACAGTGATACTGATATCCAGTGTCACAACAATCCAGTGGTGATATTATTGATCACAAACAAGTTGCCTTTATTCATAAAACAAATCACTGGCATTTAAAGTTGGTGGAACATGCCAGGCTGCAAAGAGCTCGGTACAGAAGGAAAACCAGTACCTAAGGTTGCGCCGATCCACCTGGTAGCGGGCAGGCAAAAGCCCACCAAGGGTGCGATAAATGATGAGAATGAGGATGGTTACAGCAGGCTCAGGTTCTTGCACAGAATGCTTTGGGGGAGGACTTTCCATTGTGTCATTGGTCTTAGTATTAATCAGTGCAGCAATTGTCATGGTAGGAGCTGAAATTCAGACAGCAAAACAAGAAGGAATCAATACCACAGTTGCCTTTGAAGAAAGGCCAAGGCCAAGGAAGGAAAGACCTGAGACTGTCAGTGTGTTACTTCCCAAGAATCTTAAATCAACCTTCCCAATCTGCCTGCTCCTGATGTGATTTAGTCTAACATATCTGGAAGGTAGTTCCAGATGGGATGAGATTTATTCAAATCTTAGCTGTATCCTGGGAGCATAATAGGCCACACATTTTGAAGTAAAGTGATTTTTTTTCCAAAAGCCACCTTCTCAAATAAATGCTATAAGGCTGAGTAAGTGGCACTTCCCAATCAGGGACCAGCAGTTCAATTAGGACCTTCTCTAATGGCAGACAAACCCTCTGGCTCGTGAGCTATTAACCACCTATGCAAGATGTTAAGTCACAGCTCATTCTTAGTGTCCAAAAGAGACATGAAAACCCTCAACTTTTCATTTTTTCTCCCCTCAATGGCATTGCTAAAAGAATAGCAAAAAAAAAAAGAGAAAGAAAAGAAAGAAAACAGAGTTTCTAAATCAACTTTTGTAAAGGATGGGGACAAGGAGGCTATTTCTTTCATGTTCTTCCAACCAGGCCTGGGAGTGTTCAGAAGAAATTGCCACTTACCTTCCATTTTGTGGGGGGTAAGGATGGAGTGGGGGAGAACTATGTGTGTGTGTGGATCCCACATGGTCTGGCCACGGAAGAGGGTACTGTGATAACGCGGATAGCGTCTTCTGAGATGGGTGTGATTCTCCATGCGATCAATGCTGAGCACTGGGGGGTGGAAGGGGGAGGGGGGAGAAAAGAGAGGCCTCAGGCATTAGGTCTCAGAGAGAGTGCCATCTTCTGATTAAAACAGAGCTTAATTGTATCTAAACCTGGAGGCAGAAACGGCTGGCTTCTTTGCCTTATGAAGTACAAGTAGTCCTTCCCTACAGACTGCTTCGTTTAATGTTCAAAGTTATGACGGAGTAAAAGAATAGCTTTGCAACTAACTCTCACATTTACAACCATCACAGCCTCCAGCAGTCACGTGATTCCCACTCAGGTGCTTTGCAACTGGTATGCATTTACAACCATTGCAGCAACCCATAGTCACATGATCACCATTCGTGTGTTTCGCAACTGGCTTGCCACAAGCAGAGTTAACAGAGAAGGCAGAAGTAAAATTTAAGTGCTGGGCGCTTGAGGCTTCGCTTAGCAACCAAAGGGGAAGCGAGATCATAAGCCTGTCACAATCGCGTGATGCTTTTTTTTTTTTTTTTTAGCAAATGCAGCGACTCATCAACAGAGTTGCCGGTCTCAGAGTTATCGACAGAGTTGCTGGGTGCTAAGTGAGGATTACTTATATATTTCACCTTCTTGGGCTACTTTCCAGAGTGCTTTTTTAATCATAGAGAGCCACACAAAAGAACATTCACTGCATCAGGTTTGTTATACAAAATAACATACCTAAAATGTACATGGAAACACCGAACCGAAGATGAAGATGTTCATTTTAAAGCTTAAGCTATTTAGGTCGCAGATCCAAAAATAGGAGAAAAATGTCATTTTTTAAAAAAAAAGTGCCTAGAAATAACGAGAACTTGTAAGAAGTGTGCAGACTTGAAAAAGTGCGCAAAAATATTTATATTTGAGAAATTGACATAAGCATGTGTATGAATATTTATGCTGATGTTTTTAAATAGGTCAAACAGAAGTCCTGTAGTCAAATATGTATTTCAGTAAAAATGGAAATGAAAGAATTTCCAATCTGTTTAATTCTCTTTAGGCATTTGTCCAAGGGTATGGTGAGAGAGCAGGGCCACACACAAAGCCTTCTAATATTCTTGATCTCCATATGTTCAACCACCAGTCTAATGAATAACAGTATTTGATTGCCTGACCCTGAAGAAAGCTTTACTGCTCAGACTGCAGAGTACAGTGGAGGTATTCGGATTGCACATTTGCATGAGGTTGGGTAGAGTCAGGGACAGGGGATAACATTTTTGCATAAGATGTGAGAAATGTGTGAGACTGTAGCTTGCTTAGGAATACTCTACATATGAGTAGTAAAGTTACCCCTGTGGGGCAAGAATATGTACACATCTATATTTAAAAATAACTCTGGAAGTGACTCATTTTGCAGAAGCTTGTCCACAACACTAATAAGAAATATGTTCTTGTGAAGCCTAAAAGACATGTGTAAGTCTGATTTCCATTGATTGAACTTTATATGCAAAGACAGAAGCATCTATAGGATTGGAAGCATTCATCAAAATGTTGCATCACTGTAGTGCAATCTCTGCCCTTTCATACATGTGTGCAATACCGCAGTGCACATGCAAAAGGAGTGGGGTTTGCATTACAATGGTACAGTGCTGCATTTGCCATTTGCCTTCCTTCCCTCCTCCACAGCTGATTCTTTAGGATCTTGCCATGAATCGAGGAATGCATCATCCATCTGTTCTAAATGAGCTTCGGAAATCAAGCACTCTTGTGCAAGCGTGGGGAGCAATTCCCTAAAGTAAAGGGCAAGCAATGCCCTATGGAAGCTATTTATACTACATCACGTTGGAAATAATCAGGCTGGAAGTCTCATGTGGATCAGCATAGATACAAATTGTAAGCGAGTATCTCTGATCCGTGCCAGCTAGCTGGAACCATCATCACGTTGCTTGTTATTGTATAGAAAGAGTGGCTGTCAATTTTCCTTTCCTTCCAAGTCCTCCTTTCTCCTGAATATCTGCCTCTTCATCCCATGTGCTAGAAACAGGTCGAGATGCTTCTTGTTTCCAGTTCCCTCCAAATAATAACTCTGTCTGCTCACTTTTGATAAAAATGCGATAAGACAGCGGAGAATTCTTAATAATGCTAAAAAAAACTTCCTGCCGTATCCTAGCATCGAACTGTCCAGCAAATCCATAGCTGCCTGGCAGCCAAGAGTTCCAGAGTCATGGATTGCTAGAGGAACAAGGTTGGTTCATTCTGACTTCAAGAGTGAGCCATGAGTTATTCTTTCAAAGTTACAAGGTGAAGATTTCCTCCCCTGACCTGGCTTCTACTTACCAATGTTGGGGGTCACCACACCAACAGGATTGAGGTAGGTGAGCTTCATGTTGCTGGCCAAAGTGCCTGAATAGTCTTTCAGTTGTTCCATCAGAGCTGGAGTTCCCTGATCATTTTGCATCAACGTGTCCCAGTGCTCCTGGTTTTCCAATGCCAGCACTGAGCTGCCAGCTTGGAGGAGGTTCTAAAGAGAAGATTAATGTTTTGGTAAATTTAAATCAATATAACCATCCTCTCCATCACCTTTCATCACACATAAAAACACAGAGACAATACAATACCAGAGTTTCTCAATCTTGGCAACATTAAGATGTGTGAACCTCAACTCCCAGAATTCCCCAACCAGTTTTAAGAAGTCCACACATCTTAAAACACTGATATAGGCAGATCATATTTTTCTTTTTTAAAAAAAAATTATGATGTCTTTCTTTTATGCGAGTGTTCAGTGAATATTCACAGGAAGGTTTCACAGGCCCTGACCAGATTCAATATGTCTTTTGACCTAGTCCCACAACCAGACTCTGCTATGAGAAGCTTCTAAATTTCAAACATTAATGGCACATAGGCCAATAACACAAAGCATTCCATTGCTCTCCAGGAGCATGTAACTGAAATAAATTCAGTTCGACTTCTGGAACTTACATCTGGTTGAATATCATAAGTTTGCATGTATGAATTTCCCATTTCTCTCTTCAGTTAATTTGTAAAATGGGGTCCCTAGAAGTTACTTTCTTGGAAGAATAACAACTGGTGAGCTTTTTAAAATGAAGCTTTAATCATACTGCTTTGAGTTTCTATAGCAGGGGTAGGCAACCTTGGTTCTTTTATGACTCGTGGACTTCACCTCCCAGAATTCCTGAGCCAGCATAGCTCATAGAATTCTGGGAGCTGAAGTCCACGAGTCATAAAAGAACCAAGGTTGCCTACCCCTGTTCTATAGGAATCTAGATCAGGCATGCTTGTTCTTTTCAGGATAGCACAGCTTTTTTTTATCAGGGGGGGCTAGCATTGCTTTCTATGCATTCCTATGCATTTCACTATAAACCTCTGGATATTTTGTTAAGTTAAAAAAACCAAAAAAACAGCCTTAACAAGTTTTATGGCACAAAACATTTTGTCCAAGCAAAAGAAAAATGGATCCCTTTTGGTCTTAGCACATAATCATTTTGTAGGAAAAAGAAAAATAGAATATCTATTGGTTGACATAATCTTAAACTGGATAGAAGAGGCTAATTGCTTTAAAAAAAAGACCCCACAGATAAGCAAGCCAACAACCCAAGCTATCAGGTTACAGTGTTTTTAAATAATTGTTTCTAATTGCCTAGCCATCCTTATCCACATCTATAGATATTTGTCTTGAGGCTTTAGAAATGATGGAAACCTAAAGCTACCAGATCTAGTCTGCAAAAAGCCAGCTAGTCACTGCTAGATGAAAGCAAATAAGTAATGAAAAATCAAACTATTCTTAAAAGGATTTAAACTTGGGGTCAGGGTGCCTAGTCTAAATCAATATTGTTTTGGGGTTTCATTCCAAAGGAGGCATAAAATGAAGCTACTAGGTGAAGGAGTGTGAAATGCCTTTTCCAAGTTAATTTGTGGCACCTACAATGTGCTTGAGATGGTGCAACAATTAAAATCCTTTCCCTAGGTATTCCTAGCTTAAGATATTTCTGTTCTTTTTAGATTTCATATACAGATTTTGCTATTTGGATTTTTCTTTGGTTTTACACTGTTTGGATTTTAATTGCATTTTATATCTTCATATGACAACTTGTACCATAAGCTACTCCAAAAATTACATTTAGAAGCACAGAAATATTGTTTGCTGGAGAAAAGGCAGGGTGCTGGGGAATCCATAGGGCAGCAATTGCTGTAGCTCAGGGGTCCCCAACCCCCGGTCTGTGGACCAGTACCGGGCTGCGGCATCCAGCAACCGGTCCGCACAAACAAGGAAAGCGCCATCCACAGAATGCAGGCAGTACACAAAACCACACCCCCTCCGGTCCATGGAAAAACCTCTCTCCGTGTAACCGGTCCCTGGTGCCCAAAAGGTTAGGGACTTCTGCTGTAGCTAATGGCCACTAGTTTAATATCATACAGGATTCATCTGTGGATTCAGAGGTAAAGTTTCTCTCATACAGAATGTGACTCCTGGTGTGTATATGTCAGTGTAATTTTCTTGGCAGCAAATATGGAAGAAGATTGCTTGTCACCTTTCAGGATTTTTTAAACTTCCCTCTCTATTATGATTGATTGATTTTGACTGATTATTCAGGAGGTTTTTGATCTAGCAGCAACATAGAATTTTTGCCATGAAGATCTTCGTGTTCTTCCAAGTCCAAGTACCCTAATCTTCCAAGTACCCTAATTGGCTCTCTACCTAAATCCACCTGCCTTGCTGCTGGTTATCCTCTTCTCCTTTTTCCTTTCGCCTTTCTCAGCATTAGAGCCTTTTCCAGAGAGCCTGGTCTTCATGTAATGTGTCTCAAATATCTGATAATTGGTGTCTTAAGTGAAAACTCTGAGTAAATTGGCGCAATGGTCCATTGATTTGTTTTCTTGACTGTGCATGGTATTCTCCAACACCAAGTCCAAAAGCGTCAATATTTTTCTTACCCTGCTTCTTCAAAGTTTACCATTTGCTTCTAAGGAATATGAGAGGGAATACTTTCAGGACTTGCACAATTCTATTCTACAGCCTTGGAATTTCCTAGTGATTTCTTACCTAAATACTGAACAGGTCGAAAGCACTTTAATTTTGTTTGAGATCAATGAAAGTTGACCAGATGCTGCCATCTGCTGTGACACCTACTGTAGTGAATTAATATTACTAGAATTTAGCAGCAATGGGAAAAATACACAGATCAGGTGCTGTAGAAATTTGCTTATATAGTATTGGACGTTACTATTCGTCATTCTCATTGTCATGATACTAGGTAATTAAAAATTCAGAGATGTTTATTCTCACCGGCTCAAGGTTGACTCAGCCTTCCATCCTTCTGAAATCAATAAAATGAGGAGCCAGATTGTTGGGGGCAATAGGCTGACTCTGTAAACCACCTAGAGAGGGCTGTAAACACTGCAAAGTGGCATATAAGTCTAAGTGCTATTGCTATTTTATTTTCAGATTAGTACTGTTGTGGGATCTAAGTAATTTGATGATACACCAAGGGAAATGTAAAACTGGCGATCAAAGGGAAAAGAAGAAAAAAGCAGGGAAATAAGATGTGAATGCTAGAAAAGGCATCAATCTGAATCTCAGGAGGCCCAGGGCAACTTGCTAAATCATTTTGTCAACATCACTCTAGTTTATTCTATAATTGTAATGCAGAGAAGAATGGTAAGGAATGAGGGTGGATTGTTTGTATGTGGCAACTCAAGAGCAAAACAGGGTCTGAAAGTAAGTGACTAAGGGTAATATTTTTTCAAGGATATTCTGTGTGCAATAATTCTTCACACATAATAACTACATTTTAATAAATCAACCAGTATCAAGCTTATAAGTTTACTAAATGAAAGCAGGAGACTCTGAGTTCTAGTTCTGCCTTAGCCAGTCTCTCTCAGCCCAACTAACTCACAGGTGCATTTGGACATGTTCACTACTTTCAGTGTTTTGTAAAAATTATATATATATATATATATATATATATATATATATATATATATATATATATATATATGTATGTATGTATGTATGTATGTATGTATGTATGTATATGTATATGTATATGTATGTACAGTATTTATTTATGTATGTACAGTATTTATGTATGTATGTTATCACACACATTTCAATACAAAGCAAAAAAAGTACTATTCTTTCTCAAAGATTCTTAAAGCATTAGAAATAACCACATAGCACAACTGATAGGACACATTATTCTGCATTCCTAGAGGTCCTATATCAGTAGCATTTCTTGGAGTCAATTTCCTAAAGTTCTACATAAATATCTACATTGGTCTTCGAGGAAAAAGCCTACTTAATAGGATTCTGTGCCACTTTTACAATATCACAACTGAAAAGGGGTTCCTACCTCATTGAAGTGAGCATCCTGAGTAGCAGTCAGCCCAAAGCCATGCTGTCTGCTCTCAAAGGCCATCAAGTGGGAAAGCAGCCGGTAGGTAATATGAACATCATTCCCAAAGTAGGACTCCATCTGTTCTGTCACTGCTCGTAGTTGATGGGCCAGCTTTTTTGCTTCTATGGTGTTCAGTTCTGTTTCATTCTTCTCTAGGCTTTCCAGCTATCAGAACAGAAAATAAGAAGAGAATATGGATGGAATAGCTAGGACAACCTGAAACAGTGAAAGAGCCACTCGGAACCGGTTCCCTCACAAAAGGAAAAACTGGGAGCCGCAAAAAATATGTGCGCATGCGCGTACATGCGCACATGAGCAGAACAGGGTTTGACTGAAGAGTAGAGCCAAGGCGAGATATGCACCTACCCTGCATATTTGAATTGATTGGTTGAACGTTTTTAGTCCCACTTTTTGGGGGGGGGGGACTGCACATGGCAGAGGACCAGGAGCCGCAGGAGACGGCTGAAAGAGCCGCATGCGGCTCCGGAGCCGCGGGTTGCAGACCTGTGAGCTAGGAGAATAGCATTTGAAATCTGGACTCTGATATATATCATTGGCGCTTATTATCAGTTGGCTTCTGAGATGCTGGTCATCACTTTTCAAGCCTTCTATCATTCAGGGCCTGAATGTCTTTGAGACCGTATTATCAGAGTTGAACTTCCCTGTCCAGTAAGATTTGGGAGAAATGGTTTGATGATGGTTCCACTGTCAAGGAATCCAACCAACAAGGACTCTGTGGTTGAATCTTCTTGGTAATAGCCCTGTTGGAACCATCTAATTTTAGATAAATGGGCCACGCCTTCCTACTACCTTTTTTTGAAAACCATAAAAAATAATTCTTCAGAAAGGGATTTAGGAGGAGTTGCAGATGCTTGGCAACTGACTCTTATTTATGACAGTCGCAATGTCCCGGGGTCATGTGGTCACCTTTTGCGACCATCTAACAAGCAAAGTCAATGAGGAAGTCAGGTTCACTTAACAACTGTGTTACTAACCTAGAAACAGCAGTGATTCAATTAACAACTGTGGGAAGAGAGGTCATAAAATGGGGCAAAACTCACTTAACAAATGTCTCACATAACAACAGAAATTTTGGACTCAGTTGTGGTCATAAGTTGAGGACTACCTCTATTGCTATTAAATACATTTATTTTTGTTTCCCTTTCCTTTCCTTTCACTAATACAGTAATTATTATTAAGCTGACAAGTGATACGTATGTTCTTAATATAAATACTAGACTTTCAAGGGTATCCATAGACAATCATTTTATTGTGGGAGCTAAATTCTCCCTTATTACTCAAACATCCTCATCTAACATAAATACAGTATCTGGCTATTTAAAAAAAAATAGAAGAGCCTCTCTGCAAGCAGACAGTTTTCCCTTCCCTAATTTCAGATTAACTGCCTTTTGGGACTCCATTGAGCGGTGAATTTGTTTTCCCAAGAAGGCACAGTTTATAGCCTCATTCCTTTTAACCTCAAAAGCAAGCTTTGTACTTTGAATGCTCTCTTTGTACTAACAACCACTGCTTGTACAGCTAATAGAACCAATTTGCCCAGTTTTGCCCTGATTCTACAGGAAGATTTTCATGTTTCCTACTTAAATTAATTTGTTTTTATATTGAATTTTCAGAAGCCCATCTCACATAACTACCACACTTCTGGAAAAGCATGGTGTGTGGGAAAACAGGTGAATGGAGATAAGGAAAGAGAGGGGAGAAAAGTGTGTGTGTGTGGGAGAAGAGATAGAGATATACCAATGTTGAAAGTTCCTTGAAAGCAGGTGAAGTGCAATTGAACAGATCCGGTTCCAGCCAGCCTCTCTCTTGGTCGCAATACCGAACTGCTGCACCTAAATCAAGACAAAACGTCAACTTAAAAGTGGTAACTGGAAAGACTCTTTTCCTGTGGTTGCTGCCCAGGAAAAGATTGTCAGGGCTCAAATAACAGCAGTAGACCAACAGCATGGTTTTGGCAATAGCATTTTGGCAACTTCACTAATTCTAAAGAACAACCAATGAGGGAACAGATCCAGAGAAGGATTGACAGATCACACACTTCATCACCAGCTGTATGTTGTTCGCTATGATGGCAGTTTTGATTTCATTTCCACTAATTTAGGCTTTATGAGGTTCTCCCAAATGCTGAGTTTAATTATTATCAAGCTGGGAGAATTACAGTACTGAGAAATGAACTTATTCATCATGTTACCAATAATATGTCTAAGATGATATGGCACAATGCCTTCTAAGTATTTGGTGGCAATAAAATAATAAAATAAAGTAAAATAAAATAAAAAAATAATAAAGTATCAAGTTACGTGAACCTGCTATTTCCAAAAATTTCTTTCAAAACTCTGGAAGGTTTACTGAATAAACATTTATTATTTATTTGCTATTTTTTTCATCAGTCTCTGAATGCTACTTTTCTTTTTCTAATTTGTGTATCCTTGATTATGAACTGTATGCTCCTGAAATTGGACTTGCCAAAGGAAAACCTGTTTTTCTTACATTTAGATCTATGTTAAGTGCTACTGAAATTCAAAAACACACCATTCACTGATAGCAAATGTGAACATTTGTCAAATCTTTGACTGGAATATTTTGTTAAAATAGTGTTAGCAATATTTCATTGCTGATGTAGCTCATTGTATGGGATAGATATGGTCAACACTCTCTTGACTGAAACTTAAGAATGAGTAAATCAGGGTAGAAATTATGTAGTATATTCAGCAGGAAATAAACAAGAAAATTCTAGAAATCTGTCTAGATGCACATAGCTGTGGGATCCTTTTTAAAGAAGGAAGTGTTTTTGTGCATTCTAGACAAACTCACAACATCTCTTCCTACGTGTGCTTGTATCCCCCTCCCCCACTATTGCTGCCATGGCACGTTGTACCAGGTGGCAAGATCTGAAAATGGTTGTATTCACTTTAACAGGAATAGAATGCCTGCTGCAAGTACCAAGATCACCAGAGTTCTGGAGAAAACGATCCCAGATTCTAGACTTTGCCATCGAATGTAGCAAGTCCAATGTTTGAACAGGTAGGACAGGTGCACATGACATGTTAATATCAATACTGTGAGCGCAGCCTCACATTTCCATCCATAAGTATAAATGACTTAATAGAACCGGACAATTAGAAGGATAAGATGTTAAGCACAGAAAGGTTTACCATGATTTTTTCCAGTTACTCTTGCCACATCATTATCTCTAGAAGTTGCTTTTTACACAACAACATTACAACTATGAAAATAGTGTGGGATGTTTATGAAGAATTTAGCCAAAAGAGTGCCTGAATTCTTCTTTTTCTTTGTCGGGAGTCTCCATATCTGTGGTATAGGCCATGCAGCTTTCTAGAATATTTAAACACCACCAGGATCACAAAGATAGAACATGCACCCCTTCTATATCTATCTATAACTACACAAAAATAGCGTAGGTGCCTAATTGGAGCATTTTGGCATTCTTAATGCTAAAATCAGTATCAGAAACAGCAACATTTTGTGCATGATCTGCACCATCTGCCATCCCATCAGGGGTGCTAGAGGTGTGTTCAGCAATGATGTGGATGGGAAAGATATTTATACCAGAACAGTTGAAACCTTTTTAATTCCAAATGTGGCAGGTCACTTTGCTGCTTTACAAACTGAAATGTGTATGTTCTGCTAGGGTCAAACATGATGGATCCAAACATATTCTTAAAGTGATGAATTTCTGCTCTCACATTTAAACTCTGTTCAGTGAACTATTCAGTAGACTATTTACAAAACAAATCAGGCACATTAATTTATCACCATATTGCATTGATTTATCTTCAGGAGTCCTTAAAGTTTTCATGTGGCAGCAAGCTTATTTTGCATGGTCAGGATCTTAGGTTCAGTCATTAAAGGATCTCAGGTAAACTCAGAAAGCCCTCTTTTCAAAGAAATAGAACATATCTTTCTCCTTTAAGAGCTGAAAATTCTAACATGTAGCACTGAATGAAATAAGTCAGTATTAAGAACCAGATTTCTCTAGTCTGGTTTCTAAATTGATGTGGAAGTCTAAAAAGCTGATCATCCTCAGCCACCATGCTACTGGAAGAAAGTACTGGATTCCAGATACTTGAGGAGATCACCAGTTGAAATCAAGACAGCGAATACTATAGGAGCTGTTCACTTCCTCATGAAAGCCTTACTTAGTTTCTTCGTCACGTTTTTTTTAAAAAACGAACGAGCGCCAAATGTCACTCTTCTTTTAACCAGAGCCCATACGCAAGCGGGGGGGGGGGGGCAAATGCATCTGCCACCAAAATATGACACCCATCAGTTAGAACTCCAGACTTCCCCAGCCAATTAAAATTTCTCTAAGTCCATAAAAAGCATCAAGGCACTACAAATAAGCGTGAGCAGGTTGCGGATGACTACAAGGGATTTTCTGCAGATTAGTGTTATGTGACAAGGTAAAGAAGCTGAAGGTCAGGCAGGATTACAAGGAAACCAGAGCCAGGGAAGGCAATCAAAACAGAGCCAGCAGCCCGTGGAGCATCTGAGGGAAATGTGGATATGATGGTGCCTTAGGCAGGAGCGGGGAATGGAAAAGCCACACAGAGCGGTGCTGACAAAGCGGGGGGGGGGGGGGGGAAGGGGAGAGTCACAGGCCTTACCTGTACCTCGCAAACCTGCACAAAAGAAAAATGTGGAAAAAAGGGACAACATTAAAAGTTTTTAAGCAATATATTTGATGAAGAATGACCTGCCCTGGAATGGGTTTCTATACTGTAGGAAATTCTGACTTCTGTGTGACATTGTGTAGCGTGAACCAGCATGGGGTTCCAGCTCCCAAATATTTTTTTTTTATTCAAGCAAGTAAGGGGTTAAACGAGGTGATTATATACTACCTGTTCTCTTGGTATACATTCTGAAGAATGTGTGTTTCGTGAGTAGG